>NC_057801.1:839624831-839634986 GCF_018294505.1 Triticum aestivum | reverse complement strand
GAGCTCTGGATCCGGTCCAGGGCGCCGCCATCATGCAGCAGCACCACCAGCTGGACCAGTGGCTCGCCGGCAGCATGGGCGGGGTGCACGCATCCTCCAGCGCCATCCGCAACTGTCTCCCGTCGGTAGGCCCAAACCCAAACCCAAACCAGCCGCCTCTCTCCCGGCTCCCTCCCCCGGCGTAAACCAGCCCCCGCCGGTGACCTTGCCGCCGTGCTCTGCCCTCCGCCCTCCGCCACCCTCTTCCCCTCCCCCGCCTCGTCCCCTCGCCTTCTCGCCCGGATGGAGCAACAGGTGAGGCGGCGGCCAGATCCGCCGCGGTGGTTCCAGATCTGCCCCGCCGTAGGCGACGGAGGCACTCGAGGGCGGCTGCGTCTCCCCAGCCGTCATCCACCACAACTTCAACTGCAGCATCGTCCTCATCGTCCACATCGACTTCCGTAGAAGATCCATCCCAGGTGCGTCTGTTCTCCTTCTTCCTCGCCCCGTTGCCGCCGACCGTGCGCTCTCGGGCCATGCAGGGCTCGCATTATTGACTGCTCGCTATTGTGGTTCTGCGTCGCCTTGCGTTTGTGGTTGTGGATCCTTGGATCAAGCGGAGCGGCGGGTTTGACTGCTCGCTTCGTCTCCTCTATTGGGCGGTGGATCCATTCCGGCGGCCGTTGTGGCCAGTGCGGCTGCGCGCGCCTCTTTTGGGTGAATTCGCTAGCGGAATGGCTGAATGAATCTAGCCGGGGAACTGAAATGCGCGGGGGTTTGAGGTATATGCTATTGTTAGCCATTGTTCAGATGGATGCTAGCGCCATGAAGCCTGCACCATACAGAGTCTATTGTTCATTTATGAAGCATCTACGTCAACCCTTCAGCAACACCTTACACCTGAACTAAGTATATTATAATCTAGAGCCTCTCTATTTAAATACTTACCATGCCTTCCATGAATCATGATATGCTGCCCCTTATTTGCAATCTTAAAAATAATACTTGTGCACCTGACCATTTTATTCATGCTTATAAGTTGTTTTATAGCGAGCACTTTCTGCAAATTTTTTGTAAAGCTACATTTACTAAATTCAGATTTTTAGGATCTTGTTTTGCTGATATTTTGCTTTCCATGTGAATGGGTTTCCAGAGTGTGCTGATTGATCCAACCAGTGGCAACACAGGCATTGGGCTGGCCTTTATGGCTGCTGCCAAGGGTGTAGCATAATTTAGGCTTGTATTGTTTTCTGTACACAGATTATGTAAGTAGAGTCTTATATATTAACGGTTTCTACCAAGGAAACAACCAAGTCACTAGCCTTGCTTATTAATTTATGGTTTCTGAAAAAGTTTGCTAGTCTTACTTATTTAATGGTTGCTATAAATCATCCGTCTTGTACTATCTTTTAGCACGCGCTGTTGATTGGTTGATTAACATTGATACTCCCAGTCCGGCTGAACCTAGCAGCTCGAGAGCTGGGAACTGAACCGGAACTTGAACTAGTACTTAGTAGTTAGTAGTTTTGTAATTAGAGCTGGAAATATTTGACCTCCCAGTGTAGCACAGTACATTGTCCGTCCGTCCGGCTGAGGCGTGTCATCATGGGGACTGGCTGCTCGAGAGAGGATGATGATAAGATTCCTGTGATCCGTTGATTTGTTAATATAGTTTGAGCTAGTGACTTGGCCAGCAACCAACCAGCATGCTGGTTACTCATGTTTTCCTTATTTTTTTTACAAGAGCTTGCTTTGAAGAATGTCCAGTATTCAGTTTGTACCTCACCTAGTATATGTGCTGCTCAACATTCAACCTGCTTTACTCCACCTAGATAGATAGATTGCTTGTTCATCTGGGCTTCTGATGTGCTGTGCTTATGTGTTATGCTTGAAGTTGCCGACCTCTTCCTGTGGTCCAAGCCGGCGCCCTGAGCTGGCGAACACGGCGATACTGCCAATGACGACTAGCTCATGGGACAACGACGACACTGTCCAGCGCCAACACCGTCACCATCGTCGACCGTGTGTTCCGGTCGGCTAGGTGGTAGCCGGCACCCTGGAGGCCCCGAAGCCACTCCGTGGAGTATGGGTTCGCGCTGGACGGAGACGGGAGTGTCATCGATGAGGTGTTGCGGCTTTACTTCTATGCTTTCGGTTATTGTTCTTTGTGCAAACTAGTGGCTTGATTTCCCATTTTGTTTGCCAAATCTGAAGGTACTGGTGGTGCCTATGCTTTCTACGAGATCCTACACCCAGGAGGATGTGGTGGAGCTCCAGTGTAGAGCTACTCATTTGATTCATTTGAAAAGATAAGTAATTTTTTTCATTAACAGAAACTTCTCATCTCTTTTCTTCTATTTTCCTCTCTTCTCTTCTCATTGCTGCTATTAAGTTAGGACTTGCTGCTGATGATTTCTATTGTTAGAAATCATGATTGCTTATTTTAGTGTAGGACTTGCTGCTATTGCTGTCATATTCATACTGTATTTTCCAAAGTTCGATAGCATGTCGTCCTTAGGATAAGTTGTTGATAAAAAATGGACTAAATTAAAGCACTCCCAGGACCTGATACTGTTGTTATTGACCTGCTGTTGTCGTTGCCGAGGTTTAACCTTTGTTTAAGCTTTCTTGTTCTTGCAATTACTAGTTGTGATAATTGTATGGTGATAAGAATGCCTTTGCAGGACAATATATTTTGCTGGTTCCACCGCGCCATCACATGAAACTTGGTGCTGCTGTTTCCTGGCTGGCTGTAGCTTTGCATGAAGCAACAAGAGATGGCTTCACTTTGCTGGCCAGTTTTTTGCCCCCTCCGACTGAGATGCCAAAGCATAGAGGTGCACGCATCCCTGTTAATATTGAGTATAAAGCACACCTTCTGATTTTGAATTGGATTACTCTGAAATGCTGTCACCTTCCTTCCATGAGTTTATGCAAGCATGTGTCGCCAAAGTACAAGAAGGCGCGCTTAATAGGCCGATTATGCACGCTGAAGCAAGAGGCGTTGGCTCAGCGCCTAGCCTTGGTCATGTGCGGGAAGAAAAGCGCTAGGCCTCTAGCTGTACTACTGCTGTTGATGCTCTAGGCCTTTAGCTATACTGCTGCTGTTGATGCTCTAATGCTCTAGGCCTCTAGATGTATTGCTGCTGTTGATACTCTAGGCCTCTAGCTATATGTTTTCCAGGTTACACGCTAATTGTACTCCTTCAGTTAACTCTTTTAAACATGACTTGGTTACTTAAACCCAACTCTACCAGTGTATATGCCAAGTGTAGCTTCCCCTAAGATATTCATTTTCCAACTTCATCTATTGATGCTTTGCCACTAAATGCAATTTGTAGGGAGCTTGATAAAGCTTGGACGTTGGTCAGGGCTCCAACGGTGCTGATGCTATTGGGCTGGTTGTGGCCTCATGCATGGTAGTAGGCTTGGCTGGCCCCTGATATAGAGTGCTATATTGTGATTGGTGAAATAATGTATGGTGTATATTGTGATTGTGTGGAATATTGTAATAAACTGAGTTTGGCTGTTATTTGAATCGGTGTGTTGACTACAAGCTGTGAAAAATTAAAACTTGATGATTGGTATATCGGTGTGTTGACTACAAGCAATGTGCACCTAGTTGACAACAATAATCTAAAAATTGAATGAAACAAAAAAAACAAAGAAAATCCGAAAATAGAAATTATATACAATCTGAAAAGGCTAGATCTTAGAAAGCAAAAAGGCCGAATTAATGGGCCAAGCCCATGTAGCTGGCAAAAATTAATAGTAAAAAATAAGTAAAAAAGGCCGAATTGTTGGGCTAGGCCCATGTAGAAAACCGAATTGGACCGGGCTGAATCTTGTGCCACATCAGCTTGCCACGCTGGATGCTACATGGCCTGGGGAGGTTGCTAGTGACAAAACGCCACAGTGGACATAGTTTGGTCATAAACGTCTACGACCATTCCAGAAGAAAGGTCGCTATAGTCAGTTTACGACCGCCAGCTTTTGACCTTCTGTTATTGGTCACAAAAAGGTTGCAAATGAAAAACCATGACCTTTCAGTGACCAATAGTGGTGGTCACAAGTTGACATATTTCTTGTAGTGCTTCTCCGGAACACTTCTGGTGTCCGAACATAGCCGTCCAATATATTTGTGACAGCCTGATTTTTGGCCCTTTCTTTTTCTTTTGTTTTATCGAGGTTTTTGCCTGAGTTTTCTTTTTTCGTGGCTTTGTGGTCTGGAAACTGAAGAAGATGCCCTCTTCTTTGCTTCCAGAGTGGCTTGTCATTCCCAAATCTTTCCCTAGATCCTGTCATTTTCATCCTATCCCAAATCCCAGTATTCTTTTTATTGGGAATATTCATTTTCTATTAAAGGAATAACTCCAATTGCCCTAGATTGTGAAGCAACCTATATTTCCATCACTCCAAAAATTCCCAAATAATTCTCATTAATTGTTTGGGTCATATCTTGATCAAATATGGCAAAACTTTTCATTGCCATGTTCAAAAATATTTCCCCAATATTCCTTTTTCTATTCTGCCCTAAATGGCACTGTGTGAAGGAAGTGTCATTTATATTTTTCCTAACGGCTCCCAACCTTTCTGGGCATGTTTATATGTCCAAATAATTGCCTCATGCACAAGTTCAAATTTATTTGCCTAGCCAATCTTCCTCAACAATTTTTCAAAGTTTCTGTCAAACATAAGCCATTGTGAAGGAAGTACTAGCTAGGAGTATCCAGATGAGTTGAACTTTTGCACACTCCTTAATGTGATCATATTAGCCACCTCCACCAATTTTCAGCCCCATCAAATCATCTATGTGAGCACAGGAGCAAATCTTTGTTTCTGTCAATATTTTCAGGTTGTGAAGCAAGTGTATTTTATATTTCTTCAAAATCCTGAGAAATTACCAGATCATTCTTATACCCAAAAACATATATCCACACATTTTGGGCATATTTCATTAAGCCATTATCCCTCTAGAATTTTTGCAAGTTTCTTTCCGGAGGAGATGCTTGTGAAGGAAGTACCATTTTAGTTTATCCAAATGGTATGAAACCTTTCTCATCATCTTCATATGATAAAATAACCCCGCCTTGATCAAACTCAGCTCAATCCAATCAACCATGTGAGTGCATCATCATGATTTTCGTTTCTGACCAGATTATGTGGTTGTGAAGCAACTGTAGGAAATCTTGATCCATTTACCCTCAAAACCCCCAGGATGAAAGTCCTTCGATAGATAAACCTCCCAGACAAGCTATTTATTGAGTTACCTGGATGGTGTCCCCACTGCACATCACAAACACTTGGCTGCTGGTTTACTTTGGAGCTAAGTGCAAATCTCTTCTTTGCCCCTGGACCCAATTATTTCTTCATTTAGACTATGGGCACTAGGGTCAATCCAGTAGACATGGTCAGCCTGGACAAAACCCGGAGTTTGCTCGAGTGCGCGTGGTGATCACGCTGATGTCATGCACATTGCACGCTCTGGCTTCTTCTTGTCCCTGTTCTCGTCGGCTCCTTCCTCGTCTCGACCTCCAATCATGTCCTGGAGCTCCCCCGTGATGCCCTGCATCGCCGTGCATCGATGGCTCGTCATGGTTCACCATGAATGCGTCGCTAGGCCCATGCCCGTGCCATGCCCATCCTCTGTCCTCCATTAAAGCTTGGCCGGGAGCTCGTCCGTGAGCTCTAGAGCCCTCCTCCACGACTATATAAAGCAAGACCGAGTCCTCCCGTAGCTCATACATCCCTTCACCGCCCCGTTTGCCCCTCGCTGGAGTCGCCCGTTTCGCCGGAGCACCACCTCAGCCGCCGCCTCTATAGATTTCCGTCGCCGTGGCTTCCCCTATTCTCCACCCCTTCCCCGGCGCTCGTTCTGCCTCTGAACGGGTGCACCTCATCACCCCGCACCTGCCGGTGGTCTCCGTCCGGCCGGAGATGGTCGGAGCCGCCCGCTCCCTTCCCAAGTGTCCTCCTCTGTTGCTCCTCTGTCGCCGCGCCTCGCCATCTCCCCAGGCCGCCCCGGTGCCCCTGCTGCCTAGGGACGGAGGCGCTAGGCTCTGCTGGTCCTTCCGGTGGCCGCGCCCTGGCCGGAGATGGCCGAAGCCGGCCGGCCCCTTGGTCTCTTCCCTCCCCTACCACTGCTCTGCTTCACGCGAGGCACAGGCGAGCGGGAGGAAGGGGACGAGCGCCCGTGCCCCCTCTAGCTGGCCAGGAGGGCCCCATCCCCTGCGCATGGACCCCACCAGTCAGCCACCCAGCCGCCAGCCCCGTGTTGACCAGTCCAAGATGACGTGGATAAGTGGAGACGCATTCGGGCGTATACGTTTTTATCCACCGAAACCGAATTTCGTCAAATGCGCTTTCCGTTTTTCTGTCCAGGCCCCTGGTTGAAAATATTTTCATTACAGATGGGTCCCTGGCAGTAAAACCCTTATATCTCCGCAACCGTAGCTCCAAATGAGGTGATTCCAAAGCCTACTTCTTCGTTTCGTTGAGCCAGTTCTGTTGGTCATGCTTTGACTATGGTTTGACACTATGAAAATGACCTTTTTCCCTTGCCCCTATTCAGCCCCTCCGAGAGAGAACTGTTTCCAGCAAATCTTTCCGCGGCTTCACCGCACTTCTCCCCGGTGCCTTCTTCATCCCCAGGCAAGCCACAATACCCACTTGCATGATAGTCATGCAGTAGCCATGATTTTCATCTTGAACCTTTATTAAATGTTTGTTTGTTGAAAAGATGGTTATCGTTGTTCCGATAATGTTTAGAATTGCATGTTCTATTTTGTGCTATGTTGTCTTGTACTCTGTTATTATGTTCTACCTGCTAGTATCTCCTTTCATTGGTTTATGATTGCTAGTGGTACATGTTGATGTTGGCGATGGTCATGCTAGTCAGTATGCCATCCTCAGTGGATATGAATTATTGTTGATATGGTGGATAGTTATGTGATACTCTCATGATTATGTTGATATCATGTTCATGTATTTTATCACGACTCAGCATATTTGCATTCAAGTTAACCGGATTAAATTGAACTGGACAATTGTTGGCTGAGTCATGGTGCCGCTAAATCGATGCTGACTAGTGCAACCACGCTTACCGGTATGGGACGGTCCTAACTGGGTCTATTGTTGTGCCTCTTGCCGGTGCCTCCAACGAGGGAAGGTTATGGGCGCGTGCTACCCTGATCAGGTAGGCAGACATAAGCCTTATGTGCCCGTTGTTGAGTTAGTTTTTGGATCCGGGTCCCAGAGTGGGACGGGCCACGACCACTAGTAGAAAAACACCTAATAGTCCCGGTTCGTGAGGGCCTTTAGTCCCGGTTCATGAACCGGGACTAATGGGCCGTTACTAATACCTCCACCCATTAGTCCTGGTTCAAACAAGAACCGGGACTAATGTGCCTCCACGTGGCTCTGTGCGCCGAGCCCAGTCAGGGGGCCTTTGGTCCCGGTTGGTGGCACCAACCGGGACCAAAAGTCCATGTTTTTTTTGGAAAGTGCCTGCTTTAGGGGTTTTGGGGGTTATTTTTAGGTTGTTATATTAGCTAGCTAATAGAGAGAAGTGTCCTCTCTTATATCTTCGTCCTTGGTTTACCAACGCTGCTGCTATATATGTTCATTTTACCCGCTGATATAATAACTCATGCATGCTCGCATACATCAGCATATATATTAACAAGTACTCGTCCTACTAATCATGCATCATCATACAACTTCTACTCGTTATTAATAATAAGTCATACGATCATCATCCTCATAGTCATCAAACCCAACCCTACATAATTGTTCTTAACATATGATCATCAGTATCAGGTAGGACCTAAACACCCTTAAGGTAAAATAGCATAAAATAATATAGACCCTGACTCTCCATTATGAAGAATGGCGATCATCCTGTCTCCAATTTTTGCCCTTTGCTGAATGTTGCTTCCAAGAAGCTCGTTACGACTGTCCATACATTTTTTCCATTCTTTGATTGTCATGTCTCCACTTCTTTTAGAAACCCGGTATGGACAGTTCGGATTCGTAGGAAGACCTGGTTGTATGTTCAAAACATGAAGGCTACCGTGTGTACATCAGATGAGGCACACAATCATTCGGGATTATCTATTGAAAAACATAGTAATAACTTCGTAGTTAGCAATGATATGATGTACTAGTTTTAGAAGTGTGCAAAAAGATGCACGAATGTCGTAATAGTAAAAAATCTTACCAGGGTATCTCCATGGTAGTTACCGTAGTTCAACACGTGCACTAGTGGCACGTATTGACCATAATGTTGAGGAGTTCGATTGTAGACATTGTAATTCTCAAGATCAGTACAAAATGCGACCAGATGATTTTTCTCCTGATAAGTTAGTTCGGAGCCTTCGGTGTAGTAGGTTCTGTCTACCATCTTCCGCACATTCTTTGAAGAATGAAAATAAGCTGTCAATGGAGAATAAGTTGTCAACTATTTTGAACTAAACAATATAAATTACTTAATAACTATGTTAAGCTCACATGGGGGAAGAATTGGAGGTGTATCCACAAGGACGAAAATCGTAGGTCTCTCTTGCTCGATTGTAGGATCACCAAGATCCATGGTAACAAGCATAGCCTCATCAAAACCATACATCAAAGTGCTTCCCAATTTTTGCAACCAAAATGGGTTACACTCTGAGCATTGTACAACTTTACTTGAAAATCCACACCATGATGGGTACTTAGGATAATTTTTTTGGTTTCGAAACTTTCATGGTCTTCAAAACCCATCCTCTCCAAGACATAGCGTCTTGCAAAGCATGGGATAAGCTAGTCGAATTGGAAAAGATGAAAAATATTCTCATGATTAAAATAGTTGAAGTCATGAGTAATTATGAAAAAATGTTGCAGATACCTAATCGTCGATTGCGTACCGTATGAACATCGAAGGTCTCCTCGAGCTTAGTGCTGAAGCAATGATCTTCGTCCAGCTCAATGAACCTGTCGCAAATACCTCGGTCATCGTGGCACCAGTCGCACTCCCCCGGGCGGTTTTCATCGTCTGAGTACGACATTTCCGGCCTATGTTCATAATTCAAATATTAAACTAGATTATTAATCACAGGTTGACTATCGGTGATGTACGTAGCTCCTCCTTTCATTCCCGAGTGCATTATTACATCAAATTGTCTAGCACACGGGAATGAAGAAGAATTTATCCAATATGAGCATTCAGTAAGCATAACCAAATCATAAAATAAGCAAAACCAAATCATAAAATAAAGTAGTATTCAAATTAGCATGCATTCAATAATTATAAGCAAAAGTACATCATCTCTTGGTGTCCGTACATCGTCGAATATTATCACTAATATAGCATCACTAATACAACTAGAACCGTAGCACCCGACGGGTATCGACGCGGGCGGTGGACACCCAAAGATAAGGAACCGTCACAGGATCATAACTCGAGTGAGATCCCTGGAGAACCTGCCAGGTATTGTCGAACCTGCCCTCCAATGCAACCATGTAGCGACGGACGTGCTCGTCCTCCTCGCTGACACGGTGACGTACCACCTCCGCGGTGTCCGAAAGCCTTGGCACCGTCACTGGACCACGCGACCGCCACCAAACAAGGATCGGGTCAACAATGGGCTGCCTCCTCACCAACCTACGTCCCCCGGAAGGTAGCACCTCCCAATACCAGCCCGGCGGAGCCCAGTCCCGAACATGGCCTTGATCTAGCAAGCCTCCACCGCCGAGTCGACGACGACGAGGATGCGGGATAGGCATCGCTGACGTCGATGTGGGAACTACTTCTATATATAGTTAAATAAAGTAGTTTTATTAATTAAATCAACTAGCTAGTTCAACTACTAAACACTTACTATAAATAAATAAAGTAGTACTTACTAAAAACAAACTACTTCTATATATAGTAAAATAAAGTAGTTTATTAAATCAACTAGCTAGTTCAACTATATAAAGCACTTACTATAAATAAAATAAAGTAGAATTACTAAAAATAAACTAGTATTTTTCTAACTAATTATATTAAACACTTTCTCTTCTTATTTTTTCATTTTTCTAAATACGTACTATGAACAAAAAAATCATTAAAATTCTATAAGCAAAACTACAACAGAAAAAAATCATAAAGATTCTATGAACAGAAAATCTATGAACTACACATCTAAATTACTACAC
>NC_057801.1:839623525-839624482 GCF_018294505.1 Triticum aestivum | reverse complement strand
ACGGCAAGGTGGCGGCAGGGGACGGCGCGCGGCGTCGGGCGAGATCGAACTCGGGGCGGGGTGGCAGTGCTACTTATATAGCAAAGGCTTTGGTCCCGGTTCGTACGGCAAACCGGTACCAATGCACGCCTTTTGTCCCAGTTGGAGCCACCAACCGGGACCAAAGGCCTCTTTTCGGCACCGCAAAGGGCGGGAAACGAGGACCTTTGGTCTCGGTTGGTGGCACCAACCGGGACAAAAGGAGGGTATTGCTACCGGTTGGTGGCACCAACCGGTACCAAAGAGGGGTATTCGTACCGGTTGGCTCCACCAACCGGTACCAATGGACCCCTCTAATTTTTTATTTTCTGCAACTGTTTTTTAGTGGATTCTTTCTGCAGCTGTTTTTTTAGTCCCACCTCGCCCAGCGAGAGGCACTCGCAGCTGTTTATAAGCCCTGAGTGCAGAGACGATGAAGAAGAGGCTCAATGCTCACCTGCACGTTGGTTAGCTTCAAGCCTTGAGGAATAGGGATAGACTACACAGAGCTATGTGAAGTGCAGTTGACACTATTCCGAAAGGCTTGAAGAAAATTAACGAGCATTGCGCCTCTTTTTTATTTTTAATGACTTATTTTTAATAGTTGTGATTAACTTAACTAAAAAATGAGCATAGATGCTTATTTTTAATGACTTATTACAATTTAGAAATAAATAGAAAAAAATTGGTTGTGATTAATTTAACTAAAAAATGAGCATAGATGCTCATTTTTAATGACTTATTACAACTCAGAAATAAAAAGAAAAACAATAAATATAGCAGAAAAGAAAAAAAAAACTATATAAAAAACTGCTCAGAAATAAATAGAAGCAAAAATAGTTGTGATTAACTTTACTTAAAAAATGAGCATAGATGCTTATTTTTAATGACTTATTACAACTCAGAAATAAATGTAAAAATTAAATATAGCAGAAAAGA
>NC_057801.1:839581126-839622986 GCF_018294505.1 Triticum aestivum | reverse complement strand
AAGAAAAAAAACTATACAAAAAAACTGCTCAGAAATGAGCATAGATGCGCTTATAGAGAAAATTCAAGCTAAATTCATAATGAATTTCTACTAATTTCAGAGAAATTCATATGAATTTAGATTAAATTTCCTGTATAAGGGCATCTATTTTCATTTTGAGAGGAGCTCAACAAAGGGAGAGAGGGAGGGGCTTATAAACCGGTCTGATTCCCCTTCGGTTGGCGAGGTGGGACTAAACTCTGACCACAACGAGGGCCAACCCTTTAGTCCCGGTTGGTGGCTTGAACCGGGACTAAAGGGCAGCCATTGGTCCCGGTTCGTCCCACCAACCGGGACCAATGGTGGTGGGCCAGGAGCGAGGCGCATTGGTCCCGGTTCGTCCAACCAACTGGGACCAAAAGGTCCAGACGAACCGGGACCAATGGCCCACGTGGCCCGGCCGGTCCTCGGGGCTCACGAACCGGGTCCAATGCCCCCATTGGTCCCGGTTCTGGGTTGAACCGGGACTAATGGGCTGACCTGGCCTGGACCATTGCCCCCTTTTCTACTAGTGGTTGTTGTGTCTAGAGGTAGACACGGCGCCACCCAGGACTAGCCCGATGGGGACTAAGTCGGAGTAGCTGGGAGAGTGTCATGGCAGTAGCACGGTTGTGTCGGAACGCCGTTGGTCCACCCGAACGGGAGTGCGAGGCCATGATTTTCGTAGTGTGGGTACAGTGTACTAACCTCTGGAGAGTGTATATTAAATCTATCGATAGCCGCACCCGTGGATAAGGTCCCAGGTCGAAAGTAGGTCACACCATGAGTCAATAGTAACAAGAATAATGTGCTTAATAACGATGAGATAAGTTGGTTGTGATCGCCGTAAGGATCACGTGCCATTTAGTGGTCGAGTTGTGATCGCTGTAAGGATCACGGTTTGGGGCCAAGTGTTGGTCGGGTTGTGATCGCCGCAAGGATCATGGTGGTATCGAGGATACAGAGTTGTTGTATATTCGTGATGTTGTGCGAGAATCGTGGGTAAAGATCAAGCTCCTTGTGGTCATTTATTGATTACTATGGTATTTTTTAGACAAAGTTTGATTTGATCCTGAGATGATCGTGTGATGTCCGAGGTTGGTAAGTGATGCATGTGATGGTTACAAGGTAGCCCGAGCGGTATAAGTGGTGCATGTAGTGACATCATGTTGCATGATAGTATTGTCGGATTAATATGTTTATGCCATGTTCATGTTGTGTTAACTATATCATGTTCAAGTTGTTCATGCTATATGGTTCTGATGATATCATGTTAATTGTTGTTTAACCTGTAATTGCCATGCTTTTGTCTGTCTTGAATGCTTCTGGTTATTTTGAGCTTGCAAGTACATTCAATGTACTGACCTGGCGTGTCATGCCAGTTTGTAGGTCATGCCGGATTTGATTGCCTGCTTGTCATGGTTTCTGGTCGTGCGAGCTAGGATAAGCGTTCCAGCCAGAGTCCCTGCGGAGTGGAGTTCACCACCACCGTCACTGTTCCGCTGCTTCGAGTTGTTCTGCTGCTTGCATAGAGCAACTGAGGATGGCGTAGTGTCGCCGTACCGATGTTATTCATTGTAATATCGGAGACCTTGTATTCATATTCGTGTAATAATAAAGAGCTGGTTTGTTCTATGCTAAGCAGTGCCGTATTCCAGAAGACTTCATCTCGATCTCTGGGCTGGAATACGGGGCGTTTCGGTTTTCTCTGAGCCAGGGTGCCACAGGCTTGGTATCAGAGCAGTTCTGGCTGTAGGACGCCCTAGACCACGTGAACGTTAGAAATCAGTAGTATAGAGTTTGGCTTGATGATTGCATTTGGTTGATGCATTTGTGGTTTGCATAGCATGCATATAGCCTTAGTATTTGTACTAACGGTTTATCTGTTGAGTGTAGCTGGCATCGGTTCGGATCCACTATAGCTCAACCTTTGCATTTCTCCAGTTCCTTTTTCTTTCAGTGTTTGGTGTCATTTTTGTCCCAGCAGAGTGATGCCAAGTGATCCCGGCACTGTTTGCAAAAAATGGTGCTCAGGTACCGCACCGATGTCTTTCTTTCAGTCCCGTCTATCATTTCGGTGATGGACATTCTTCTATCCTGGATCGTTCTTTTATTCTATGGTGTTGACAACCCTTAATGATCTTAGTTATCAAGAAAGGGCAATGTCAGCAGCCTCAGTCTTTCCCTGCTATCTTATTTCTTGGACGAGTACGGATCTTGTTCTGTCCGCTTAATAATAATGTGGCTGCGACCTTCGTGTCCCACTACATGATTATCGATACGTCCTCGCCTCCGAGCTAGTCCAGGTTGCTATCTGGCTAAGCTAGCACTTGGTGTAGCGCTGTTTACACCAATTCTTCCACACATTTATTCGTCCTCGTGCACATCGTCACATCATGCTAGATCGTAGTACCGGAGATTCCGCGAAATTTGTGTGCTTAAATAGGCATGCATATTATTGTGTGAGTACCAGTAATATGTGATGATTGCTTGATTAATTATATTAGTAGAATGCTTGTGTGCTTTTGTTTTAGTCGTTTCTGTTGTTCCTTTCTTTGGGCCTTCAGTGTTACAATTTTTCCCCTATTAAAGTTGCTCGTCAGCCGACACTGGACCCGGAGAGTCAGCAAGAAATGCATATATTTGGAAATTCAGCTAAACAAAATGGAATTATCAGCAGACTGCAGTGAAATTGGGAATATCTTGTCTGGATGCAAAAGAAATCCTGGATGGAACGTCGGTATCAAGTTTGCATTAGCGTGCACTCATCACAACAAAATGATTAAATCAGCAAGAAGATAAATTGTGTGCAAGGTTGATAGAATATTATCAAAGGTATGGCTCAGATACAAGTTTAATTTTTCGTTGAGGATGATTTTGGAACTCGATGTACCTGGAAGAAAGCAAAAATATGGCATATACTCGGAAAGGAGGATAGTCCAGTAAAACCCTATTTCATACAAGAAATCAACATCAGAAATATTAAGATGGTATATATGTGGAAATCGGTCCGCATATCACAATAAGAAGTTTCTGGTGTAAGCAACCCACTTTTCCCTCGCAAGATACCCGAGAGGCTTACAAGGAAAGATTCATCTATCTTCCTCAGTATGATACGTGGATGATTCCCCGTGCAAGGTACCCTGTCTTCTTTAGTAAGCAACCGCAAAAGCTTCCGGCATAAGGTACCGAGTCTTTCTCCAGCAAAGTCTTTAAGGGGGTAAGCTTCTGAAGCACAATATTCAGTCTTCTTCAGCAAGCTGTCCGATGAAAGTTTCGAGCACAAGCCAGCAAATATTCCTCAGTAAGACATTGGTACAAGGTAGTACGATGTGAATTAATAGCATATGGCAGTGAATCCCAATAATCAGATCCAAAACATTTTGGCCAGAATCAAGAATCAGTAGAATACACGTCTGTCTCGGAATCAGGTCCTCATATGTATGCAAGGAGCATACCACCAATATCTTGCAAGTCACTCAGATGAGGATCTGATAACCACGTGAGGATGATTAAGAGAAGAAAGCCAGTATACACCGCAGTGTGACAAAGGATTATGAGGATTGACGACATCAGTGAGCTCAAAACAAGTACCCGTGAACCTGGAAAATGATCCTGATGAGCCCTTGTCCCCTTTTCTCCAATGAAGGCACCATGCCTGTGATCTGAGATGTCTCTAGCTATCCGGGGTGGATGCCGATTTCTGTTTCTCTCTTCAACGACTGTCACGAGTCTGAGCTGCTTTTCGGCCGTCTCGTACAACTGTTGAGTTTCTTTTTGTGAAAGTAGCCCTATAGCTACTTTTTGGCTATTTTAGGGAGCTGCCACCTTCTTCTTATCGACCCGGTCTCATGCTCTGAGCTACTTTTCGGCCGTCCTGAGCCGTGGTTGAGTTATTTCAGTAATGTCCCGGATCTGAGTTGTAAAGACCGTTCTGGTGGCTACTGACTTATTTGTCGAGTTCTTGCAAGGGTTTCGGATGATCATTTCCCAACAATCAGAACTTGAGAGGTGTTGAACCTACAATTTAATGGGTTACCTTATCAGAAAAATGAGGATAAACTACAATTGCCGAAAAATTGCATCGACAGTACCATGGTCATACAAAGAAACAAGATGGCCCAGCTCTTTCAGCCAAGGATCCAGACCAAGAAAACAATAATGAAGGAGCAAGACCAGTGAGGCAGGTATGAAAATTGTACACGACCCCCATGGTGCAGATTCCCCGGACAGTCTAAGTCAATATTGATCCACATGCATGGATATGCCTACAACATGAGTAATCGGCATGAGGAATAACAGTTTGGAAGTCTGAGTCCTCACTTATATGAATCATCATGGATAGCCTATCGTGAACAAAAATTTTCCGTCAGAACCACCGTCACTCAAGTCTGCAGATATTGTCATACATGCCATACATGAGACAATCAAATATTTGGTAGGAATCCGATATTGACGACAGTGGAACCGGATAAGATGATTCTGAAACTTCTGCGATGAGTCAGAATCTGCCAGGAAGCGGTTATATTTGAACTCACTGTTTGGAACCCAAAGGACCTGTATTTAGTGGAGAAACCCAATGCAATGAGTCAGAGCTTGAGTTTTCATCAGAAAATTCTGATCATCATTACACGAAAGGTTGTCAGTGCCGGGTGGCACACCCAGCGGAAATCACTTTTGCATTTGTGAGACGGATATATATTTCAGTCGTGATAATCAAATCACACTCAGCTAGTCAGCAGATCTAAAAAGAAAATTGGAGCCTATATGAGCATGACAAAGCTAGGTAAGATCTGTCGGAATGTGGATACAGTAAAGCAAACCACCCAGGGCGAGTCAGATAAAAATTTAGTGGGAACAACAATAAAGGAAAAAGGATACCCCGAGTTGGAAATGGTTTCCTTAAGTCAGAATATTCATACTAGTTCCCTGAGCAACCAAATCTCGAGACGAGATTTCTTCAAGGGGGTAAGGTTTGTGACAGCCCGATTTTTGGCCCTTCCTTTTTCTTTTGTTTTTCCGAGGTTTTTGCGTGAGTTTTCTTTTTCCGTGGCTTTGTGGCTTGGAAACTGAAGAAGATGCCCTCTTCTTTGCTTCCAGAGTGGTTTGTCATTCCCAAATCTTTCCCTAGACCCTGTCATTTTCATCCTAGCCCAAATCCCAGTATTCTTTTTATTGGGAATATTCATTTTCTATTAAAGGAATAACTCCAATTGCCATAGATTGTGAAGCAACCTATATTTCTATCACTCCAAAAATTCCCAAATAATTCTCATTAATTGTTTGGGTCATATCTTGATCAAATATGTTAAAACGTCTCATTGCCATGTTCAAAAATATTTCCCCAACATTCCTTTTTCTATTCTGCCCTAAATGACACTGTGTGAAGGAAGTGTCATTTATATTTTTCCTAACGGCTCCCAACCTTTCTGGGCATGTTTATATGTCCAAATAATTGCCTCATGCACAAGTTCTAATTTATTTTCCTAGCCAATCTTCCTCAACAATTTTTCAAAGTTTCTGTCAAACATAAGCCATTGTGAAGGAAGTACTAGCTAGGAGTATCCAAATGAGTTGAACTTTTGCACACTCCTTAATGTGATCATATTAGCTACCTCCACCAATTTTCAGCCCCATCAATTCATCTATGTGAGCACAGGAGCAAATCTTTGTTTCTGGCAATATTTTCAGGTTGTGAAGCAAGTGTATTTTATATTTCTTAAATAATCCTGATAAATTACCAGGTCATTATTATACCCATAAAACATATCTCCACCCATTTTGGGCATATTTTATTAATCCATTATCCCTCTAGAAGTTTTGCAAGTTTTTGTCCATAGGAGATGCTTGTGAAGGAAGTACCATTTTGGTTTATCCAAATGGTATGAAACCTTTCTCATCATCTTCATATGATCAAATAACCCTGCCTTGATCAAACTCAGCTCAGTCCAATCAACCATGTGAGTGCTTCATCATGATTTTCATTTCTGACCAGATTATGTGGTTGTGAAGCAACTGCAGTAAATCTTGATCCATTTACCCTAAAAACCTCCAGGATGAAAGTCCTTCGATATATAAACTTCCCAGAAAAGCTATTTACTGAGTTACCTAGATTGTGTCCCCACTACACGGCACAAACACTTGGCTGCTGGTTTACTTTGGAGCTAAGTGCAAAGCTCTTCTTTTCCCCTCGACCCAATTATTTCTTTATTTAGACTATGGGCACCAGGGTCAATCAAGTAGACATGGTCGGCCTGGCCAAAACCCGGATTTTACTCCATTGTGCGTGGTGATCACGCTGATGTCATGCACATTGCACGCTCTAGCTTCTTCTTGTCCCTGTTCTCGTCGGCTCCTTCCTCGTCTCAACCTCCATTCATGTCCTAGAGCTCCCCCGTGATGCCCTGCGTCGATGTCTCGTTGTGGTTCGCCATGAATGCGTCGCTAGGCCCATGCCCGTGCCATGCCCAGCCTCTGTCCGCCATTAAAGCTTGGTTGGGAGCTCGTCTGTGAGCTCTAGAGCCCTCCTCCGCGCCTATATAAAGCAAGCCCGAGTCCTCCCGCAGCTCATACATACCTCCCCCGCCCTGTTTGCCCCTCGCCGGAGTCGCCCGTTTCGCCGGAGCACCACCTCAGCTGCCGCCTCTGTAGATTTCCATCACTGCGGCTTCCCCTGTGCTCCACCCCTTCCCGGCGCTCGTTCTGCCTCTGAACGGGTGCACCTCATCGCCCCGCACCTACCGGTGGTCTCCGTCTGGACGAAGACGGCCGGAGCCGCCCGCTCCCTTCCCCGGCGTCCTCCTCTGTGGCTCCTCTATCGCCGCGCCTCGCCGTCTCCCCAGGCCGCCCCGGTGCCCCTGCTGCCTAGGGACGGAGGCGCCAATATTCTCTGGTCCCTCCGGTGGCCGCGCCCTGGCCAGAGATGGCCGAAGACGGCCGGCCCCTTGGTATCTTCCCTCCCCTGCCGCTGCTCTGCGTCACGCGAGGAATAGGCGAGCAGGAGGAAGGGGACGAGCACCCGTGCCCCCTCCAGCTGGCCAGGCAGGCCCCATCCCCTGCGCGTGGACCCCACCAGTCAGCCACCCAGCCGCCAGCCCCACGTTGACCAGTCCAAGCTGATGTGGATAAATGGAGACGCATTCGGTCGTTCACGTTTTCATCCACCGAAAATGTATTTCGTCATGCGTTTCCATTTTTCTGTCCAGGCCCCTGGATGAAAATTTTTCATTACAGATGGGTCCCTGGCTGTAAAACCCTTATATCTCCGCAACTGTAGCTCCAAATGAGGTGATTCCAAATCCTACTTCTTCGATTTGTCGAGCCCGTTCTGTTGGTCATGCTTTCGATATGGTTTGACACTGTGAAAATGACCTTTTTGCCCATGCCCTATTCAGCCCCTCCGAGAGAGAACTGTTTCCGGCAAATTTTTCCGCGGCTTCACCGCACTTCTCCCTGGTGCCTTCTTCATCCCCAGGCAATCCACAATACCCACCTGCATGATAGTCGTGCAGTAGCCATGATTTTCAACTTTAACCTTTTTTAAATGTTTGTTTGTTGAAAAGACGATAATTCATCCGGGAGCCCGGGCTCATCTGCTCCCGCTCAGTAAAAAATTCAAAAAAAGTAGTAGAAAAATTCAAAAAATTCCAAATCTTTTTGTGATGGTAGATAATTTGACGCGTGAGGTGCGCCCCAAAATTCAACTCATTTGGACATCTTAGCAGCTCTCGGCAAAAAAGACAAATCGGTTCAAAACAGCGCGTGAATAGTACATATTTTTACAGACCCTGATTTTGTCTTTTTTTCCAAGAGCTGCTCAGATGCTCAAATGAGTTGATTTTTGGTGCACACCTCATGCGTCAAATTATCTATCACCACAAAAAAATTGGAATTTTTTGAATTTTTCTAGTATTTATTTTGATTTTTTTCTAAGCATGGGTGCAGATGAGCCCGGGAGCCAAAACTCCGCGTCCTTGAAAAGATGGTTATCGTTGTTCCGGTAATGTTTATAATTGCATGTTCTCTTTTGTGCTATGTTGTCTTGTACTCTGTTATCATATTCTACCTGCTAGTATCTCCTTTCATTTGTTTATGATTGCTGGTGGTACATGTTGATGTTGGTGATGGTCATGCTAGTCAGTATGCCATGCTCAGTGGATATGAATTATTGTTGATATGGTGGATAGTTATGTGATACTCTCATGATTTTGTAGATATCATGTTCATGTATTTTATCATGGCACAACATATTTGCATTCAAGTTAACCAGATTAAATTGAACTTGAACAATTGTTTGCTGAGTCATGGTGCTGCTGAATCGATGCTGACCAGTGCAACCACGCTTACCGGTATGGGACGGTCCTAACTGGGTCTATTGTTGTGCCTCTCGCCGGTGCCTCCAACGAGGGAAGGTTATGGGCGCGTGCTACCCTGATCAGGTAGGCGGATATAAGCCTTGTGTGCCCGTTGTTGAGTTAGATTTTGGATCCGGGTCCCAGAGTGGGACGGGCCACGACGGTGGTTGTTGTGTCTAGAGGTAGACACGGGGCCACCCAGGACTAGCCCGATGGGGACTGAGTCAGAGTAGCTGGGAGAGTGTCATGGCAGTAGGACAGTTGTGTCGGAACGCCGTTGGTCCACCCCGAATGGGAGTGCAAGGCCATGGGTTCCGTAGTGTGGGTACAGTGTACTAACCTCTGCAGAGTGTATATTAAATCTATCGATAGCCGCGCCCGCGGATAAGGGCCCAGGTCGAAAGTAGGTCACACCATGAGTCAATAGTAACAAGAATAATGTGCTTAATAACGATTAGATAAGTTGGTTGTGATCGCCATAAGGATCACGGGCCATTTAGTGGTCAGGTTGTGATCGCCATAAGGGTCACGGGCCAAGTGTTGGTCGGGTTGTGATCGCCGTAAGGATCACGGTTTGGGGCCAGGTGTTGGTCGGGTTGTGATCGCCGTAAGGATCACGGTTTGGGGCCACGTGTTGGTCGGGTTGTGCTCGCCGTAAGGATCACGGTGGTATCGAGGATACCGAGTTGTTGTATATTCGTGATGTTGTGCGAGAATCGTGGGTAATGATCAAGCTCCTTGTGGTCATTTAATGATTACTACGGTATTGTTTATACCAAGTTTGATTTGATCCTGAGATGGTCGTGTGATGTCCGAGGTTGGTAAGTGATGCATGTGATGGTTGCAAGGTAGCCCGAGCAGTATAAGTGGTGCATGTAGTGACATCATGTTGCATGATAGTATTGTCGAATTAATATGTTCATGCCATGTTCATGTTGTGTTAACTATATCATGTTCAAGTTGTTTATGCTATATGGTTCTGATGATATCATGTTAATTCTTGTTTAACCTGTAATTGCCATGTTGTTGTCTGTCTTGAATGCTTCTGGTTATTTTGAGCTTGCAAGTACATTCAATGTACTAACCTGGCGTGTCATGCCAGTTTGCAGGTCATGCCGGATTTGATTGCCTACTTGTCAAGGTTTCCGGTCGTGCGAGCTAGGATAAGCGTTCCAGCCAGAGTCCCTGCGGAGTGGAGTTCACCACTGTCGTTGTTGTTCCATTGCTAAGAGTTATTCAGCTGCTTCGAGTTGTTCTGCTGCTAGGATGGCGTAGTGTTGCCGTACCGATGTTATTCATTGTAATATCGGAGACCTTGTATTCACATTCGTGTAATAATAAAGAGCTGGTCTGTTCTATGCTAAGCAGTGCCGTATTCCAGAAGACTTCATCTCGATCTCTGGGCTGGAATACGGGGCGTTCCGGTTTTCTCTGAGCCAGGGTGCCACAATCAATCTTTCTGTCTCGACCATTTCGAGACTCCTCGTCATGTCCATGATCACATCGGGACTCCGAACAACCTTCGGTGCATCAAAACAGATAAACTCATAATACTGATCATCATCTAACATTAAGCGTGCGGACCCTACGTGTTCGAGAACTATGTAGACATGACCGAGACTCACTTCCGCTCAATAATCAATAGAGGAACTTGGATGCTCATATTGATTCCTACATATTCTATGAAGATCTCTATTGGTCAAACCGCATAACAACATACGTTGTTCCCTTTGTCATCGGTATGTTACTTGCCGGAGATTCGATCATCTGTATCATCATACCTAGTTCAATCTCGTTATCGACAAGTCTCTCTACTTGTTCCGCAATACTTCATTCCGCAACTAACTCATCATTCACAATTCTTGCAAGGCTTATGGTGATGAGTATTACCAAGCGGGCCCAGAGATACCTCTCCGAAACACGGAGTGACAAATCCTAATCTCGATCTATGCAAACCCAACAAACACTTTCGGAGACACTTGTAGATCACCTTTATAATCACCGTTTTACATTGTGATGTTTGCTAGCACACAAAGTGTTCCTCCAGTATTCGGGGGTTGCATAATCTCATAGTCTAAGGAACTTGTATAAGTCATGAAGAAAGTAGTAGCAATGAAACTGTCACGATCATATTGCTAAGCTAACGGATGGGTCATGTCCATCACATCATTCTCCTAATGATGTGATCTCGTTCATCAAATGACAACTCATGTCTATGTTAGGAAACTTAACCATCTTTGATTGACGAGCTAGTCAAGTAGAGGCATAGTAGGGACAATATGTTTTTGTCTATGCATTCACACATGTACTATGTTTCCAGTTAATACAATTCTAGCATTAATAATAAACATTTATCATGAAATAAGGAAATAAATAATAACTTTATTATTGCCTCTAGGGCATATTTCCTTCAGTCTCCGACTTGCACTAGAGTCAATTATCTATATTACATAGTAATGATTCTAACACCCATGGAGCTTTGGTACTGATCATATTTTGCTCGTGGAAGAGGCTTAGTCAATGGGTCTGCAACATTCAGATCTATATGTATCTTGCAAATCTCTATGTCCCCTTCCGACACTTGATGACAGATGGAATTGAAGTGTCTCTTGATGTGCTTGGTTTTCTTGTGAAATCTGGATTCCTTTGCCAAGGAAATTGCACCATTATTGGCACAAAAGATTTTCATTGGACCCGATGCACTAGGTATGACACCTAGATCGAATATGAACTCCTTCATCCAAACTCCTTTATTTGCTGCTTCCGGAGCTGCAATGTACTCTGCTTCACACGTAGATCCCGCCACGACGCTTTGGATGGAACTGCACCAACTGACAGCTCCTCCATTCAATAAAAATATGTATCCGGTTTGCGACTTAGAGTCATCCGGACCAGTGTCAAAGCTTGTATCGACGTAACCGTTTACGATGAGCTCTTTTTCACCTCCATAAACGAGAAACATATCCTTAGTCCTTTTCAGGTGTTTCAGGATGTTCTTGACCGCCGTCCAGTGCTCCACTCCGGGATTACTTTGGTACCTCCCTGTTATGCTTATAGCAAGTCACGCATCAGGTCTGGTACACAACATTGCATACATGATAGAACCTATGGCTGAAGCATAAGGAATGGCTTTCATTTTCTCTCTATCTTCTGCAGTGGTCGGGCATTCTGTCTAACTCAACTTCACACCTTGTAACATAGGCAAGAACCCTTTCTTTGACTGATCCATTTTGAACTTCTTCAAAACTTTATCAAGGTATGTGCTTTGTGAAAGTCCAATTAAGCGTCTTGATCTATCTCTATAGATCTTGATGCCCAATATGTAAGCAGCTTCTCCGAGGTCTTTCATAGAAAAACTATTATTCAGGTATCCCTTTATGCTATCTAGAAATTCTATATCTTTTCCAATCAACAATATGTCATCCACATATAATATCAGAAATGCTACAGAGCTCCCACCCACTTTCTTGTAAATACAGGCTTCTCCAAAAGTCTGTATAAAACCATATGCTTTGATCACACTATCAAAGTGTTTATTCCAACTTCGAGAGGCTTGAACTAGTCCATAAATGGATCACTGGAGCTTGCACACTTTGTTAGCACCTTTTGGATTGACAAAACTTTGTGGTTGCATTATATACAACTCTTCTTCTAGAAATCCATTCAGGAATGTAGTTTTGACATCCATTTGCCAAATTTCATAATCATAAA
The DNA here is from genome assembly GCF_018294505.1 of Triticum aestivum. NCBI lineage: Eukaryota > Viridiplantae > Streptophyta > Magnoliopsida > Poales > Poaceae > Triticum > Triticum aestivum. The sequence continues at coordinate 839,610,903 of NC_057801.1, read as the reverse complement.
ATGCAGCAATTGCTAACATGAATCGGACAGACTTAAGCATCGCCACGAGTGAGAAAGTCTCATTGTACTCAACTCCTTGAACTTTTCAAAAACCTTTCGCAAAGTGTCGAGATAAACAGGAACATTACCGTATGCATCGGTCTTCTTCTTAAAGATCCATTTATATTCTATGGCTTGCCGATCATCGGGCAAGTCCACCAAAGTCCACACTTTGTTCTCATACATGGATCCTATCTTAGATCATGGCCTCAAGCCATTTCGTAGAATCTGTGCACATCATCGCTTCCTCATAATTCGTAGGTTCATCATGGTCTAGTAACATGACTTCCAGAATAGGATTATCGTACCACTCTAGTGCGGATCTTACTCTAGAAGACGTACGAGGTTTGGTAGTAACTTGATCTGAAGCTTCATGATCATCATCATTAGCTTTCTCACTAACTGGTGTAGGAATCACAGGAACTGATTTCTGTGATGAACTACTTTCCAATAAGGGAGAAGGTACAATTACCTCATCAAGTTCTATTTTCCTCCCACTCACTTCTTTCTAGAGAAACTCCTTCTCTAGAAAGGATCCATTCTTAGCAACAAAGATCTTCGGATCTGTGATAGAAGGTGTACCCAACAGTTTCCTTTGGGTATCCTATGAAGACGCACTTCTCCGATTTGGGTTCGAGCTAATCAGGTTGAAGCTTTTTCACATAAGCATCGCAGCCCCAAACTTTAAGAAACGACAACTTTGGTTTCTTGCCAAACCATAGTTCGTAAGGCATCGTGTCAATGGATTTTGATGGTGCCCTATTTAAAGTGAATGCAGCCGTCTCTAAAGTATAACCCCAAAATGATAGTGGTAAATCAATAAGAGACATCATAGATCGCACCATATCCAATAAAGTACGGTTACGACATTCGGACACACCATTTCGCTGTGGTGTTCCAGGTGGCGTTAGTTGTGAAACTATCCCATGTTGTTTCAAATGAAGACCAAACTCGTAACTCAAATATTCTCCTCCATGATCAGATCGTAGAAACTTTATTTTCTTGTTACGATGATTTTCCACTTGACTCTGAAATTCTTTGAACTTTTCAAATATTTCAGACTTATGTTTCATCAAGTAGATATAACCATATCTGCTCAAATCATCTGTGAAGGTAAGAAAATAACAATATCTACCACGAGCCTCAACACTCATTGGACCGCATACATCAGTATGTATTATTTCAAATAAGTCAGTAGCTCGTCCCATTGTTCTGGAGAACGGAGTTTTAGTCATCTTGCCCATAAGGCATGGTTCGCAAGCACCAAGTGATTCATAATCGAGTGATTCCAAAAGTCCATCAACATGGAGTTTCTTCACGCGCTTCACACCGATATGACCCAAACGGTAGTGCCACAAATAAGTTGCACTATCATTATGAACTTTGCATCTTTTGGCTTCAATATTATGAATATGTGTATCATCACTATCGAGATTCAACAAAAATAGACCACTCAGCAAGGGTGCATGACCATAAAAGATATTACTCATATAAAGAGAACAACCATTATTCTCTGATTTAAATGAATAACCATCTCACATTAAATAAGATCCAGATATAATGTTCATGCTCAACACTGTCACCAAATAACAATTATTCAGGTCAAGAGCTAATCCAGATGGTAGATGTAGAAGTAGCATGCCGACGGCGATCACATCGATCTTGGAACCATTTCCCACACGCATTGTCACCTCGTCCTTAGCCAATCTTCGCATAATCTGTAGCCCCTATTTCGAGTTGCAAATATGAGCAACAGAACCAGTATCAAATACCCAGGCGCTAATGCGAGCATTAGTTAAGTACACATCAATAACATGTATATCAAATATACCTTTCACGTTGCCATCCTTCTTATCCGCCAAATACTTGGGGAAGTTCCACTTCAAGTGACCAGTCCCTTTGAAGTAGAAGCACTCAGTCTCAGGCTTAGGTCCAGACTTGGGTTTCTTCTCTTGAGCAGCAACCTTTTTGCTGTTCTTCTTGAAGTTTCCCTTCTTCCCTTTGCCCTTTTTCTTGAAACTAGTGGTCTTGTTGACCATCAACACTTGATGCTCCTTTTTTATTTCTAACTCCGCAGGCTTTAGCATCGCGAAGTGCTCAGGAATAGTCTTGTTCATCCCTTCCATATTAAAGTTCATCATGAAGCCTTTATAGCTTGGTGGCAGTGATTGAAGAACTCTGTCAATGATACTATCATCAGGAAGATTAACTCCCAGTTGAGCCAAGTGGTTATGGTACCCAAACATTCTGAGTATGTGTACACTGACAGAACTATTCTCCTCCATTTTGCAGCTGTAGAATTTGTTGGAGACTTCATATCTCTCATCTCGGGCATTGGCTTGAAATATTAACTTCAACTCCTGGACCATCTCACATGCTCCATGACGTTGAAACCGTGTTTGAAGTCCCGATTCTAAGCCGTAAAGCATGGCACACTGAACTATCGAGTAGTCATCAGCTTTTGCTCTGCCAGACGTACTTAATGTCATCAGTAGCATCTGCAGCAAGCCTGGCACCTAGCGGTGCTTCGAGGACGTAATTCTTATGTGCAGCAATGAGGATAATCCTCAAGTTACGGACCCAGTCCGTGTAGTTGCTGCCATCATATTTCAACTTAGCTTTCTCTAGGAACGCATTAAAATTCAAAGGAACAGTAGCACGGGTCATTGATCTAAAACAACATAGACATGCAAAATACTATCAGGTACTAAGTTCATGAAAAATTAAAGTTCAATTAATCTTATTACTTAAGAACTCCCACTTAGATAGACATCCCTCTAATCATCTAAGTTATCACGTGATCCAAATCAACTAAACCATGTCTGATCATCACATGAGATGGAGTAGTTTTCAATGGTGAACATCACTATGTTGATCATATATACTGTATGATTCACGTTCGACCTTTCGGTCTCAGTGTTCCGAGGCCATATCTGCATATGCTAGGCTCGTCAAGTTTAACCCGAGTATTATGCGTGTGCAAAACTGGCTTGCACCGGTTGTATGTTGATGACCCACAAGTGTAGGGGATCTATCGTAGTCCTTTCGATAAGTAAGAGTGTCGAACCCAACGAGGAGCAGAAGGAAATGACAAACGATTTTTAGTAAGGTATTCTCTGCAAGCACTGAAATTATCGGTAACAAATAGTTTTGTGATAAGGTAATTTGTAACGGGTAACAAGTAATGAAAGTAAATAAGGTGCAGCAAGATGGTCCAGTCCTTTTTGTAGCAAAGGACAAGCCTGGACAAACTCTTATATAGAGAAAAGCGCTCCCGAGGTCACATGGGAATTATCGTCAAGCTAGTTTTCATCACGCTCATATGATTCGCGTTCGTTACTTTGATAATTTGGTATGTGGGTGGACCGGTGCTTGGGTACTGCCCTTTCTTGGACAAGAATCCCACTTATGATTAACCCAATTGCAAGCATCTGCAACTACAAAAGAAGTATTAAGGTAAACTAACCATAGCATGAAACATATGCATCCAAATCAGCACCTTACGAAGCAACTCATAAACTAGGGTTTAAGCTTCTGTCACTCTAGCAACCCATCATCTACTTATTACTTCCCAATGCCTTCCTCTAGGTCCAAACAATGGTGAAGTGTCATGTAGTCGACGTTCACATAACACCACTAGAGGAGAGACAACATACATCTCATCAAAATATCGAACAAATACCAAATTCACATGACTACTTATAGCAAGACTTCTCCCATGTCCTCAGGAGCAAACGTAACTACTCACAAATCATATTCATGTTCATAATCAGAGGGGTATTAATATGCATTAAGGATCTGAACATATAATCTTCCACAGAATAAACCAACTAGCATCAACTCCAAGGAGTAATCAACACTACTAACAACCCACATGTACCAATCTGAGGCTTTGAGACAAGGATTGAATACAAGAGATGAACTAGGGTTTGATAGGAGATGGCGCTCATGAAGATGTTGATGGAGATTGACCCCCTCCCGATGAAAGGATCGATGGTGATGACGATGGTGACGATTTCCCCCTCCCAGAGGGATGTTTCCCCGGGAGAACAGCTCCGTCGGAGCCGTAGATTGGTTCCGCCAAGGTTCCGCCTCGTGGCGGCGGTGTCTCGTCCCGAAAGCTTGCTTGTGATTTTTTCGAGGGTAAAAGACTTCATATAGCAGAAGATGGGCACCAGAGGCCTGTCAGGGGGCTCACGAGACAGGGGGGCGCACCCAGGGGGTAGGGCGCGCCCCCACCATCGTGGATGGTGGGTGGCCCCCCTCTGTATTTTCTGTGCTCAATAATTTTTATTAATTCCAAAAATAACTTCCGTGGAGTCTCAGGACTTTTGGAGTTGTGCAGAATAGGTCTCTAATATTTGCACCTTTTCCAGCCTAGAGTTCCAGCTGCTGGCATTCTCCCTCTTCGTGTAAACCTTGTAAAATAAGAGAGAAAAGGCATAAGTATTGTGACATAACGTGTAATAAAAGCCCATAATGCAATAAATATCGATATAAAAGCATGATGCAAAATGGACGTATCATATGTGAACGTAGAGCTTATCACACCCGATCATCACGTGGTGTCTCGACACGACAAACTGTAGCAACGGTGCATACTCAGGGAGAACACTTGAACCTTGAAATTTAGTAAAGGATCATCTTATAATGCTATCGCCGTACAAAGCAAAATAAGATGCATAAAACATAAACATCACATGCAATCAAAATATGTGACATGATATGGCCATCGTCATCTTGTGCTCATGATCTCCATCACCGAAGCATCGTCATGATCTCCATCGTCACCGGCGCGACACCTTGATCTCCATCGTAGCATCGTTGTCGTCTCGCCAACTATTGTTACTACAACTATCGCTACCACTTAGTGATAAAGTAAAACAGTTACATGGCGACTGCATTGCATACAATAATGCGACAACCATATGGCTCCTACTAGTTGCCGATAACTTTTTTACAAAACATGATCACCTCATACAACAATTTATAACGCTTCCGCTTTCGGTCTACGAGGGTACGTGGACACACTCTCCCCCCATTTCTATGCATCACCTAGATAGATCTTTCATGATCGTAGGAAAATTTTCAAATTACTATGTTCCCCAACCGTGGCATCCGAATCAGGTCTATGCGTAGATGTTATATGCACGAGTTGAACACAAAGAGTTGTGGGTGATAATAGTCATACTGCTTACCAGCATGTCATACTTTGATTCGGCGATATTGTTGGATGAAGCGGCTCAGGCCGACTTTACGCGTATGCTTATGCGAGACTGGTTCTACCGTCGTGCTTTGCACACAAGTTCCTAGTGAGTGTCTATTTCTCCAACTTTAGTTGAATCGAGTGTGGCTACGCCCGATCCTTGTTGAAGGTTAAGACAACAAACTTGACGAAAAATCATTGTGGTTTTGATGCATAGGTAAGAACGGTTCTTGCTAAGCCCGTAGCAGCCACGTAAAACTTGCAAAAACAAAGTAGAGGACGTCTAACTTGTTTTTGCGGTCTTTGCGATCCAACCGATCAAGTACCGAACGCACAGCACCTCAGCGATCTGCACACGTTCAGCTCGGTGACGTCTCCCGAACTCTAGATCTAGCCGAGGCCAATGGAGAGTTCCATCAGCACGACAGCGTGGTGACGGTGATGATGAAGTTACTGGCGCAGGGCTTCGCCTAAGCAATACAACGATATGACCAAGGTGTAAATCTGTGGAGGGGGGCACATCACACGGCTAAAAGATCAAGTTGTGTGTCTATGGGGTGCCCCCTCCCCCCGTATATAAAGGAGTGGAGGAGGGGGCCGGCCGGCCTCAAGGGGCGCGCCCCAAGGGGTGGAATCCTCATCCAAGTAGGAGTAGGTTCCCCCTTTCCTAGTCCAACTAGGAGGGGAAGGAAGGAGGGGAAGGAGGGAAGGAAAGGGGGTGCCGCCTGTCGGTGTCAAAGCCGGCGGATCTCGGGTAGGTGGTCCCAAACTATGCGTCGAAGGCTAATGGTAACAGGAGGCGGGGGACACGATGTTTACCCAGGTTTTTGCCCTCTCTATGGAGATAATATCCTACTTCCTGCTAGATTGATCTTGATGATATGAGTATTACAAGAGTTGATCTACCACGAGATCGCGAAGGCTAACCCTAGAAGCTAGCCTATGATTATGATTGTTGTTCTTGGTCCTACGGACTAAACCCTCCGGTTTATATAGACACCGGAGGGGGCTAGGGTTGCACAGAGTCGGTAACAGAGAAGGAAATCTACATATCCGAATACCCCCTAATCCAGAACTCCCTCAGTAGCCCCTGAACCAAGCTTCAATGAGGATCGAGTCCGGCGTGCAGATTGTCTTTGGCATTGCAAGGCGGGTTCCTTCTCCGAATACTCCAAAATAGATTTTGAACACAAGAATCATGTTCGACTCTACAAAAAAAAATTCCACATACCATCATAGAGAGTATAATATTTCACGAATCTAATCTGCTGACAGTTTAACACGACCCAGTTTTTATCCGAACTGTTTTATCAGCCTGCAACGGCACATTTCACGAGGCAGCTTTATTGGCACATCTTGTCGAAGCAGAGATCGTGTCCCCTTATTACGGGATTCTCATCAATACGGGCGTGGGTAACCCAACCGTTCCATGGATAGGATTCCTTGAGAATAGGTAAGTTCCGAAAATGCCCCGTGGGGACGTTTGATATTCATTCTCTTTATAAAGAGATCAAGGCCTGTCTTTTCCCTTTACGCTTAATCCTCTCCTTCTCCTACCTCGAGTTCCAACACCCAAGGCTCCAGCGAAAACGCTCCAAGCTTCCGACCATGTCCAGCTCCAGCCTTCAAGGCCGGTGGATGGCCTCCTCCGTCACAGAGGAGGATATCAAGAGGCTTAGGGGGGCGAGGTACTTGACAGCGGAAATTCCCCACAGGCATCCTGCTCAAGGTCAGGTCATACCTACTCCCAAGTCCGACGAGAGTGTTGTGTTCATATCTCACTTCCTCCGAGGGCTAGGCCTCCGTCTTCATCCTTTCGTTAGAGGGCTCATGTTTTATTACGAGCTAGATTTTCATGATCTAGCTCCGGATTCCTTCCTTCACATCTCATCCTTCATCACCGTGTGCGAGGCCTTCCTCCGCATTGTTCCGCACTTCGGCTTATGGCTAAAAACCTTTAATGTAACATCGAAGATGATCATAGGGAAACACGCGGAGTGTGAAGGGGCTAGAATAAGAAAATGCGCCAACGCTTTATGGCTAAAGGTTCCTTCCCAGAGGTTTCCGACCTATGGAAACCGGAGTGGTTTTACATCACAGCTCCCCGAGGAAAAAAGTGGGCGGCTGCTTCTGCCTTCCGCTCCGGCCCTCCACCACAGCTTGCGTCATGGGTCAAGAAGGGGATGGACTGGGGGTCGGCTGATGATGTACGGACGCTGCAAAGCCGCATCCGAGATCTTATCGAGAAGGATATTGGTCTTCTAAAGGTAATTCAGGTAATGCTAGTTCGACGGGTCCTTCCATGCCAACAACAACCTCTCCGTATGTGGGAGTTCAATCCGGAAGGACCGCGAACCGTTCAACACTTCTTCGGCATGACACTCGAAGGGATGTATAAATCATTCTTCGGATCACGAATAAAGTGTCCAGACATCATGGAAGACACAAGCCTTGACTGCAACCATTTAGATACCCCGGTGAGCGCCCCGTAACCGAACACATTGTCATTGTATTTATCATAACATTATCCTGAGAAAATCGTCCTCGGCCAGGGTTGGATATGGAAGATAGAGAGGATCAGGTGTTCGGCGCCTCTTCCCGAAGACTTAGGGGATCCGATGTTAACCAGGATGCTGGCTCGTGCACCACATCAAGTGCCATCGGGGGAAGACAAGGAGGGGAGCGTGGAGGTCAAAAGTGGCTGATAACCCACAAGTATTGGGGATCGCAACAGTTTTCGAGGGTAGAGTATTCAACCCAAATTTATTGATTCGACACAAAGGGAGCCAAAGAATATTCTCAAGTATTAGCAGTTGAGTTGTCAATTCAACCACACCTCGATAACTTAGTATCTGGAGCAAAGTATTTAGTAGCAAAGTAGTATGATAGTAATGGTAACAGTGCAAAAGTAACGATAGCAGTTTTGTAGTAATGGTAACAGTAGCAACGGAAAAGTAAATAAGCAAAGCACAATATGTGAAAAGCTCGTAGGCATTGGATCAGTGATGGATAATTATGTCGGATGTGATTCCGCATGTAATAGTTATAACATAGGGTGACACAGAACTAGCTCCAGTTCATCAATGTACTGTAGGCATGTATTCCGAATATAGTCGTACGTGCTTATGGAAAAGAACTTGCATGACATCTTTTGTCCTATCCTCCCGTGGCAGCGGGGTCCTAATGGAAACTAAGGGATATTAAGGCCTCCTTTTAATAGAGTACTGGACCAAAGCATTAACACATAGTGAATACATGAACTCCTCGAACTACGGTTATCGCCGAGAAGTATCCCGATTATTGTCACTTCGGGGTTGTCGGATCATAACACATAATAGGTGACTATAGACTTGCAAGATAGGATCAAGAACTCACATATATTCATGAAAACATAATAGGTTCAGATCTGAAATCATGGCACTCGGGGCCTAGTGACAAGCATTAAGCATAACAAAGTCATAGCAACATCAATCTCAGAACATAGTGGATACTAGGGATCAAACCCTAACAAAACTAACTTCATTACATGGTAAATCTCATCCAACCCATCACCATCCAGCAAGCCTACGATGGAATTACTAACGCACGGCGGTGAGCATCATGAAATTGGTGATGGAGGATGGTTGATGATGACGATAGCGATGAATCCCCCTCTCCGGAGCCCCGAATGGACTCCAGATCAGCCCTCCCGAGAGGTTTTAGGGCTTGACGGCGGCACCGTGTCGTAAAACGTGATGAAACTTCATCTCTGATTTTTTTTCTCCGTCCAATGGAATATATGGAGTTGGAGTTGAGGTCGGTGGAGCATCAGGGGGCCCACGAGACAGGGGGCGCACCTAGGGGGAGGGGGCGCACCCCCACCCTCCACTACAAAAAAAGACACATCCGTGACATTTTGGGCCAAACGAATTTTTTTCTGTCATACATATGACACTTCTATGACGATAATTGTTACAAAACCCGGTATCATCATAGATGTGGTGGGCTCCTACTTCTATGACAAAAAATCATGACAGAAAATGGGCTTTTCGTCCTGGGCGGGCCGGAGACGCAGCTGCATGACATTCTTTGGGCTGTCCATGATGGAAAAAACTGTGGTTGAAGCGAGGGGGAGGAATATTTCAGGGAGTTCTCAGTTACGGTGGGACGTCGGGGGCCGAGCGATGCGCATTTCTCTCGTACACGTACGCACGTGTGTGCGAGGCGTTGGCTCTATCTGAACAGTGAGCGGTGGCGTTACCTCTGGATGAACAGGACCCCGTGGTGTGGAGGGTTGGATGAACAGGACGACCCCGTGGAGAGCTGGATGAACAGTAGATGGTGGAGGGTGGATGAACAGTAGCCCGTGGAGGGGTGGTTGAACAGGAGCCCGTGGAGAGGGGTGGTTGAACAGTAGCTGGTGGAGTAGCACGCGATGGAGGCTAGATTAACAGGAGACCGTGGATGAACAGTCGCAGGTGGAGGCTGGAGGAGGTCGATGGTGGATGAACAGTAGCCCGTGAAGCTGGAGGAGGTCAACGGTGGAGATGAACAGTATCCCGTGGAGTCCTGTTTTGCGGTACGCCACACCCCTCCCGATGAACAGGACCCCCGTTTCGACCGTAGCGCTCCAACACAAGTCCGTTTCGTCCATTTTGCGATACGCCACACCCCTCCCGATCAACACGACCCCTGTTTCGACCGTAGGAGGTCAGTTTCGTCCGTTTTGCGGTATGCCACACCCCTCCCGATGAACAGGATCCCATTTCGAACGTTGCCAGTCGAACACAAGGCCGTTTCCTCCGTTTTGCGGTACGCCAGGCCTCGTTTTCATCGCCTGTTCTGTCCAAGCCCTCCTGATGAACACGACCATGCATTTTGTTCCGACCCAACCGGTTGCCTCCCCATGAACACGACGACGACGATGTTTCTCCGTTCCGACCCAGCCATGTACACGAGCCCTGGCCATACGTATGCGCGAGTAGGCGTTTGAGACTCGCTCGTATGTACACATACGTGGCCATATTTTCTTTCTTGCACCCTGGCCGCTGTACGTACGTGTACATGCTATGTGCGCGCCTCTACTGCGACCCGTGCGCGCCTCTACTACGAAACGTGCGCGCCTCTACATCGACCAGTATATATGTACGTACACGTTCGCGACCAGAATGACAACGCTACGTACTCTTCGACTAGATGGGTCCCGACTGTCAGGCACTTCCTTGCGTGCGAAGATGTAGCTGGTGGGTCCCAACAGTCAGGGGGCGAATCGTTTTTTTTGCCCGAACACACTTCCTTGCGTGCGAAGATGTAGCTGGTGGGTCCCAGCAGTCAGGGGGCGAATCGTTTTTTTTGGCCCGGACGCACTTCCTTGCGTGCGAAGATGTAGCTAGTGGGTCCCAGAAGTCAGGGGGGCGAATTGTTTTTTTTGCCCGGGCGCACTTCCTTGCGTGCGAAGATGTAGCTGGTGGGTCCCAGCAGTCAGGGGGGGCGAATCATTCTTTTTTGCCCGGACGCACTTCCTTGCATGCGAAGATGTAGCTGGTGGGTCCTAGCAGTCAGGGGCAAATGTTTTTTTCGCGAAATACGTTGGCCCGTCCGGTGGGTCCCTGCAGTCAGGTGGAGGAATAATTATTTTGCGCGTAATAAGGAGGCACTTCCTTGCTGCGGCCGTGGACCCAGCTGTCAGCCTCTCCACATGCAGTCCACGTCCAATGGAAGCCGTTCCTTGACCACGTTGACCATGCCGCACCGAGAGCACCTGGGCGGTGGACGACGGCGAGGCGTAGGAAGGGGACGACGTGGAGCTGGGGAAGACGCGGTAGTGGATGCCAACGCGTAGAGAACTACGAGGGTTCACTGGTTCGCTGCGGTGTGAGGCTACCGTCGCCGCAGAATAACAGGGGGTGTGGGTGAGTAGAGGGATGGCCTGGCCAGCGGTGGGAGTAGTAGGGGGCGGCGACGCCTCCGCTGCATCGCAACTGTCCATGGGAGGTAGGAGCACGAGGCACGACCGGCGCTGGTTTGGGCGGCTGGAGCAAGATAACCAGAGGTTGAAGAAGCACTACGGCCGTTAGATGGACATCTTACGGTCACTGGAGCTAGAATCGTGCATATTGACTAAGTTGACAAAGCCCTCCGTCCCCGTCAACTTAGTGGCCCCCAAGTCGGCCTGCCACTATACTGGGCCCCAGCTAACTGGGGGAGTATTCATTTTTTTGTGTAATAAGGAGGCACTTCCTTGCGTGTGAAGATATAGCTGGTGGGTCTGAGCTGTCAGCGGCGGTAACGTTTTTTTCGCGAAATACAGAGGCCCTTTTGGTGGGTCCCTGATGTTAGCTGGAGGAATCATTACTTTGCGCGTAATAAGGAGGCATTTCCTTGCGTGCGGCCGTGGACCCAGCTATCGGCCTCTCCACGTACAGTCCACTTCAGATGCATGTCGGTCGTTGACCATGTTGACCAGGCCGTGCCGAGAGCACCAGGGTGGTGTACGAAGGTGAGGCCTAGGAAGGGAACAACACGGAGGCAGGGAAGACTCGGTAGTTGTTTCCCACGCGGAGGGAGTACGACTGTATGAGGGTTTACTGGTTCGTCTGCCGTCGCCGGAGAATAATAACAGGTGTGGGTGAGTAGAGGGATGGCTAGGCCAGCGATGGGAGTACGGTGGGACGGTGTGGCCTGCGCAGCAGCACAGCCGACAGTGGGGAGGAGGGAGCAGGCAGTCCCGCCGGCGCTTGTTTGAGCGGCTAGAGCAGGAAGAGCAGAGATTGAAGAAGCACGACGGCCGTTTGATGGACATCCAACAGTCACTGCTTGTGCGTCAACCTTTTTTAGGAAAGCCTCAAATCTGTGGAAAACAGCATACAACCCATGTGCCATTATTTCTAATAATTTATAGCCCATTTGCTAATTATGAAGGTTTTTTGGAGCCCATATTCTTTTTATTAGCATTACAACCCATATTGTGCCATGGTTAAAAAATTATACGAAATTTTGCATATTTCGGTGCGGTCCGAACTGTTTTTAATCCCGAAATTTCGACTCACATTCAAACTTATTTTAAAAATAAATGTTTATCAATATAAAATCCAACAAATTCTCCATGCATAAAAATTAATGTAATTTAAAATCTTGAAATAAAAAAAGATATTTGAAATTAATTGCCGGTTTGATGTGTTTTAAAAATGTACATCCCATTTCTCATTACTGATAGGCCATTTTCTCGGCCAGCCGAATGAAGCTCTCCTCGTCTTGAAAGATTTGCAGCCCAACAGGCCTGACAAAAGCGACTTACTTGGCAAATCACAAAAAAACTGGGCTGTGGCCATGGACCCAGCTGTCAGCCTCTCCACGTACAGTACTCTTCCGATGGAAGTCGGTCGTTGACCACATTGACCACGCCGCGCCGAGAGCACCAAGGCGGTGGACGACGGCGAGGCCTAGGAAGGGGACTACGCGGAGCCGGGGAAGACGCGGCAGTGGATGCCCACGCGGAGAGGAGTACGAGGGTTCATTGGTTCGGCTGTGGCGTGAGGCTGCCATCGCCGCAAAATAACAGGGGGTGTGGGTGAGTAGAGGGATACCCTGGGCCATCGGTGGGAGTAGTAGGGGGCGGTGAGGCCTCCGCGGCATCATAGCCAGCCACGAGAGGCAGGAGCACGCGGCACGACCGGCGCTCCTTTGGGCGGCTGGAGCAAGAAGACCAGAGGTTGAAGAAGCACTATGGCCGTTGGATGGACATCGTACGGTCACTGGAGCTAGAATCGTTCATATTGACTAACTTGAAAAAGCCCTCCGTCCTCGTCAACTTAGTAGGCCCACAAGTCAGCCACCCACTATGGTGGGTCCCAGCTAGCAGGGGGTATTCATTTTTTGGTGCGTAATAAGGAGGCACTGCCTTGCGTGCGATGATATAGCTGGTGGGTCCGACCTGTCAGCGGGGGGAACATTTTTGTCACGAAATAGAGAAGCCCTTCCCACGTACAGTGCATGTATAGTGCGTAATAAGGAGGAACTTTCCTTGCGTGCGACCATGGACCTCATGGGTCCCAGCCGTCAGGCTCTCCACGTACAGTCCTCTTCCGATGACTCTTGTATGTTGACCACGCCGCGCCGAGCGCACTGAGGCGGTGGACGACGGCGAGGCCCCAGACTGGAACGATCCGGAGATGGGGAAGACGCGACAGTGGAGTCGCAGACGGAGAGGAGTGGGAAACTTGACTGGTTTGGGTGCGGGGTGGGCCTACACTCGGCAGAGAATAATAGGAGGTGAGGAGTGGAGGGATGACCTGGCCGTTGGCGGGGTAGCATTTCACTGAGGAGCGCAAAACAACACCGCTGGACGCCGAAGGCTGGAGCAGGCGGTGCTGGCAGCGCTGGGGGAAGAAGACGAGAGATTGAAGAAGAATGTCGGCCGTTGGATGTAAATCCAACGCCTTCTTACGCTTCGACCTACTGGCCCACATGTCAGCCAGTCCATTTGTTTTTTAGTCCATTTGGTGGGCTGGGTGAAACAATGATGTAGCATCTATGCAGCCCGTTTAAATCCCATTTGCATTTTTATCAAAATCCGCGGACTTGCTAGGCTGGGTGAAAATATCATGTTGGGCTAGACGAAGAAATTTTATAAAAACATAAACACATGATTGCACGTCAGTAAAATCTTTTCAAGCTTATGTACGCAATCACTAGGAGTTAACTTGCCAACTTATATATAAACAATTATTATTATTATTTTATAAGAACTTTCAACTTACGAAATAAAATATCATTTGAATTTGATGAGTTAATAGTACGTGGGGTATTATTATTTTTTAGGCTAGACGTGGGACAGTTGAGTTGGTTCTAGGGGAAAGTACTGGGAGAAAACTCAGTTTACATCGGAAAATAAAGTGGGAGAAAATTCAGAGACCTGCTGGGTCCACCTGAAGAGGGGAATATGTTGGGAGGAAGGAGATTCAAAGCACGGCAGCCGAGTGAACTAGTTCTTTTTACGGACAAGTGAACTATTTTACATACATAAGCAAATAGCCACTAAAAAAGCAATCAGGTTAATGGGTTCTTAAAAGAAATATTTCGGACAAAACAGATAATTACGACACATAGGCTAATGCATGAAACACTCAGATGATAAAGGTGATTATAAACAGATAAAGTACAACATCTAGACCTTCCTGGCACGCTTGATCATGATGCTGCGGCTGTCCGTGTACTCGTCGGTTACGGGAAGCAGACACGCCCTCATGTCCATGATCTGCCTGTACATGTCGTAGCATGCGTATGCATCCTTGTCCGCGTAGGTTATGTAGGCTAGATTCAGAGGTACCTCCCACATGTTCAAGTCGTCTTCTTTCATGTTGGCGTATCAGGGGTCGATGATGGTCTCAGCAAGGTCAACCACGGAGTCCTTCTCCTGCCCGTTGCTGATGATCTTATATTGTTTCTGGATGTCGACAAGCTTGTTGCTCCAGATGGCCGAATCGTCTTGTTCTTCCTTCTTTCAACTGTAGCAAAGGTGCAGTAGGCGCTGCTGATGAAATGGGCGAATGCTCCAGAACCTGGTGCAGCCATAGGACTGAGGCGAGGCAGAGCTTCACCGAGTCCGTATCATTGGTGTACATCACATTCAACTTGCTGCAGCCATCGGACTGAACGGCGAACTCAAAGGGGAACTCCTTGCTGAAGTCCATATCCAGCAGGCTCACCCCTCGGATCACCATTGGAGTCTCTTCGAGTGAACGAGTGTGTAGGCGGTGGCAGCAGTTCGTTTTTCAGCTCTTGGGGAACTGGATTCAACAGTAAGCTGAGTGTGTACAGGCGACAACAGTTACTACCCCTCCCTCGTCCGCTGCACGCCCGGCAGAAGATACACCCTCGGCGCATTGAAACGCCTCCATTAAGAAACCTACTCCGGCCACACATCGGTTCACGAGCGGGTCTGTATTGGTACTGTAATAACATGAGTTAGTGGTCACTTTACTTAAATTTAATTAGCTTTAATATAAATTATACTTAAAACAAGTCAGCCACAGGATCAACATGCACAACAATTAGAATTATTATGCTCAGGACGCACACGGTCCTCACATTTGTCGCACTTTCAGAAAGATAATACTACCAAGTTTGAACTGTTTGTTATGGTTGTTGTCCTCTGCATCATCATGCCGTGTTTCCCAGCTTGCAAGATTCAAAACCAACAAATAATATCCAAATAATAAGTACAACAAAGATTCCTACACATCTCATTGATTCCGAGCTTGCAAGATTCAGAACCAACAAATAAGATCCAAATAATAAGTACAACAAATATGCCTACACATCTCATTGATTCCCAGCTTGCAAGATTCAGAACCAACAAATAAGATTCAAATAATAAGTACAACAAAGATGCCTACACATCTCACTGATTCCCAGCTTGCAAGATTCAGAACCAACCCATTAGAGCCTTTTGATAAAGTGAATATCGGGATTTAATCCATCTTGGCTAGCCATGTCATACAATCGAAGAACTTGGCAAATGATCTTGACCGTCACAACATCTGTAGTTGAGTATTCCTGTTTGCACAACATGTTTGAACAGCACAAACAAGGGGACATGAGAGCATGATTTTGCTTTAATAGCGGCCTCCTTGAACTCAACCTCCAGCTCTACTTGGATGAGGTCTGCCTGGAGTTCCATGATTCAATTCATGCGCCTTTTTCTGCAGTTCACCTGAAATGAAGCAAAGATTGCATCATTCAGCTAGAAGGAAGTACTTTCTCTTGTGAGCTGGCAGGTTCTTCTTTAGTAGTTGCACTAAAATTGAGGAACATTAAGGTTGGCTGTCCGGCTCATGTAAGGTGCAACTATAATTTTCTTATCGTTTTGTGCAGTTCCACTAAAATAAAGTGCCATTGTGGTGACAGTGACGGCTCCATCTTGCAAAGGCTAATAAAATGTTGCACGAGATTACCAGCAGAACTTGAAGGATATTTTGGAAACTCCAATCACCAGTTTGTGCAGTTCCACCAAAATTGAGAGATGTTGCCCACGTGACATTTTAGTTGAACTGCACAAGACACTCATTCCAAAAGAAGTGTTTTGTGCAGTTCACCAAAAGGTAACAATAGCAACAAGGTGAAATGGATATCCCTATCTGCACAAAAAGATAGAAAGTAAACAGTTGCTGGTCAATAAGAATATACGAAACATATACAAAATGAAAATAAGCATCTTAATTATGTTCATGGCAATCACGCAAGGACAGTAGAAATTTTACGTCAGCAATGCTTCATGTTACCAGATGCATTACGATCAACAATGAGATTCCTCAAATATGGGATTACTTTAATGGTGGCATTGCTTGTTTACCAGACACGGTAAATCAACAGCAGCTAAAGAGTTGGTTTAAGCGCATGGGACCGTGGGGACACCAGGACACTCTGCAGCGTAAAGGAGAAACTTACTTATCATACTGGGGAAAACAGCAGGAGTGCCATTTGTAACACACTTTAATTGCATCTTATCACTGGAGGCATTAGATTAACAATAACATTGGTTAGACATGTCCCTAAGGTAACAGTGTGATTGCTTCATTTTACATGTGCCTTACATTAACAACAACAAAAGGTTGGTATAAGGACATGCGACAATGGATGCATCAGCACAATGTACCTACAAGGAGGCATACAGTGGTGATGCCGAGTTTGTTCATGCTATGTGAGGGCAGCGAACCTAATCCTGGAGACCTTGTACTATGTGAGGGCAGCAAATCTAATCCTGGAGACCTTTTACTATGTGAGGGCAGCCAATCTAATCCTGGAGACCTTTTACTATCTGAGGGCAGCAAATCTAATCCTGGAGACCTTGTACTATGTGAGGGCAGCAAATCTAATCCTGAGACCTTTTACTATGTGAGGGAAGCAAATCTAATCCCGAGACCTTTTACTATGTGAGGGCAGCAAATCTAATCTTGGAGACCTTTTACTATGTGATGGCAGCAAATCTAATCCTGGACAAACTCTGTTGACTTGTCCACCAGCCGCCACTTTCTATCCTTTTTTTCAACCAATAATAGATATGTTCCTTATCCAGTTTGTACTGCGTTTTCCCATTATTTCCCTTTTCAACCAAGAGATAAGTTGGGTATCCGGTCTCTACTACTTTCACCATATTATTTCCCCTTAGAATCAAGTCCTATATTCATGCTACAACTTTCATTGTTTGAACAAAGCCCTAGATTCGAATGCATGAAGTAGCTTTACCTCTAATAATACTAAAAATTTAGGTGGCTTTGGAAGAGCTGATGGGAGTAGAAAAAGATGCACATGCAGACACGTGGGGAGCTAGGGCAGTAGAGAAAGGCCGCTTTCGAAGAATTTATACCTGAGGGTCGTCGGGATGTCGGCGGCGGCAGGTCATATCTGCGGACAATACGACAGGGAGGAAGAAGGGTTGGAGGACCTCCCGAGCCGGCGCTGTGTTGGAGAGAACGACACGGGCAGAGGATCGGGCCCCTCCGACAGCTGTGGGTTTCCTCCCTCGGCGGCGATGACCGCGTGAACGATGCACCTTTTAGTCCTCTACACACACCGGCCGAAGGGATCCGGCCAGATCTGTGACCAGTGGTGAGCAGAGAGAGATTGTCGCTACCGCTGTCTTGTTTATATCTGGAGAGGATGAGAGAATGAAGAGAGCAACCCTAGTAAAGCAAGCGCTCAGGCCGCTGCGTCCATATATAGTGGAGTGATTATCTTTTTTCTCTCCACAACAAGCGTTTCAATTTGTGTACATGGCATTAAAGGAAAGAAACTCTCTATTTAAGGTGACTACTGTACGACTCCTACTTACTACTAGTAGTACTACAGTATTGTTCACTTGTGCTCCCCGCCCCTCCATTCATTGAACAAACCCACGGGTGAATAAACATACAATAAGTACTATATTTATATAGAACGAACAAGCTCGAACTATTTTCGCGTAGTTAAAAGTTGAGGCCGGGGCTTTTCCCGGGCAGTACGCGCGACAATTTTTGGTTAGGCGGTTTGACAGAGAGGCGAGGAGGGTGAGCGAGTGGGGCTGTGCGATTTGACGGCGTGTTACTGCTGGAAAGACTTGTGATATGACCACTCACTATAGTCATGAATTACTGGCGCTCCGACCGGGGTGATGCCCCCCTTCCGTTCCGTGCTCTAATCTGGTGCATGACACGTCGACCCGGATGCTAGCTCTCCCACATGTCGGAGTAGTAAGAAGGAGCAAATAATGATGCGGTATATACTAGTACTACTCAGGTCGGAGGAGTGCGAACCACGGCAGCCCAGTGAACCAGCAGTGCGAACCACGGTAGCCCAGTGAACCAGCAGTAGAAAACAATGTGGTGATATGGCCATAAAAAACAATGTGCTACGGTCCACACTATAGCATTTACAGTAACACTCCACTTTGTTTGGATCCCTGAGTTAGAGCTAGTTTGGGTTGAAATAGCCTCAAATTATCGAAACAAGAGGGGTTAGTTTGAGCTAGTTTGCTCTAACCCAGCTAAAAAAACTAGCCGGGTGGAGAGGTTCTAATTGGGTTAGTTATCCTCGGGCCCACTAAAAGAGAACTAAAGAAATCTCCCATGCCCGCACCAGATCGCTCCCCCCCTCTCGCACCACTCCTCTCTGTTCCCCATAGGGCCGCCCGCCCAAGCGCCGCTCGCCCTCTCTCTCCTCCGGCCGCCCTCTCCTTCCGGCCTCCGCCGCCCTACTCCGGCCGCCCTCTCCCTCTGGCCTTCAAAGGTCGTCCTGCTGCCCCTTCACCAGTCGTTTTTCTCCCTCTGTCATGCACGGCGGCGGGGCATTCTACCAGGGAGGTCGCGAGACGGGTGAGTTTGTTCGTTCCTTCTCTGTCTCATGGCCATATCATTGATCTTGCTTGCTCTAGCGCTAATTCTGATTTGGAAAATTAGATCCTGATCAAACTTGGTATAGATTTGTGGTGCATGCATGGAATTGTTTGATGCTGCTAGAGGAGGTAATAAATCTTTCTAGAGGCCCAAAGATTCAGGTCACATTTCTAGGTATTTCAATTTCAGGCTTGCATTATTTCTAGAGACCCAAAAATTCAGTTCACCTTTCTAGGTATTTCAATTTCAGGCTTGCATTATTTCTAGAGGCCCAAAGATTCAGTTCACCTTTCTAGGTATTTCAGTTTCAGGCTTGCATTATTTCTAGAGGCCCAAAGATTCAGTTCACCTTTCTAGGTATTTCACTTTCAGGCTTGCATTATTTCCAGAGGCACAAAGATTCAGTTCACCTTTCTAGGTATTTCATTTTCAGGCATGGATTATTTCTAGAGGCCCAAAGATTCAGTTCACCTTTCTAGGTATTTTAGGTACAGGCTTGCAGTATTTCTAGAGGCCCAAAGATTAAGTTCCCAGTCAGCGGCAAGCGGCCCTGCTACCCATGCCGGTGTCGACCTCAACTCGCAAGGGCGGGCGTCGGAGGGGTTCCCGGGGCTTGGGCTCTGCAGAGCCTTCCTTCAGAGCGACAATGGCGAGCTCCTCCCTTGGTGTGTGAGGGGCTTCGGGCTCCCTCCCTATCGTGAATGACTTCCGTGATGAGTTAGCTCATTCTTTGTTTCATGAAGTATTTTTTTATTTTGTGAAGCTTGATTGACGACTTGTATGTTTAAGTGGGATATCTCATTTGTATGGACAAAGTAAAAATTATCATGTTTTGCATGCTTGATTTGTATAGATGGTTCGTTTATGTAAATTGTGAGCGGGAGGAGGCCACAGAAGAGCCGGCCACACCAAGAGGGTGCTTGGATCCAAGGGACTTATTTTAGTCTGACTAAAAATAGTCTCTTTAAGAGGCTAAAGTTCCCAACACCCATGACTAAAGAGGGGCTAAAACTAGTCTTGAGACTAAATTTTTTTAGTTAGGGGTACCCCTACTAAAATGTGGATTAGTCCTCTCTCTCCTCATTTAACTCCTCTCCTTTAACACATGCGAGTTCTGGATTGGAGGGTTTGGAGGATAATAAATGCTCATTAACTTGATTTTAGTCACTTTAGTATTTGGATCCAAGCATGGGTGAGGCTAGCAAGTTTTAGTCCCACTACTTTTAGTCATGGAACTAAAACGTATCCAAGAACCTTCCAAATCCGGCAGGAAATAGGGTCCAAAGTAGTCAAATGATTGAGATAGAGCATTTATTGTCAATCTAACCCTGCCATCCATACACCCCTTTGGTTTAGAGTTAGTTCAGGGTTAGAATCTAACTCTGACCTCTAATTGAGTTAGAGTTCTCCTCGTCTCGGTTCATCGCCATCATACTTTCCCCATTCCTGTGTTTTCAGTATCCTGCAAATCAAAGAGGCCCTTTTTTTGCGGGAAAAATCAAAGAGGCCCTTAGACTAGTTTAGGTCCGGTCATTTTTTATAAACGTGTTATGTCCAAAATTTAATGAACGTGCTCCGATTTCCACGAAAATAATCCGGTTTCATGTAGTAATTCATTCATTTATTTATTCTTCTGCGGGGGGTTTGCATGTAATTCGTGAGGTCTGGAATGTAAAGTACCCTAGCATATGCTCCAAGTCGTGCATGCACTACGACCCAGATGCTCTATGTCCCACATGTCGGCGAATGGGAGCACGTGGAAATAGCAGAGGAGTACATATAGGAGGATAAATGCGTGAAAAAATATGTACTGTGAAGCGTAGCTGCGGTTCGAAAAGGAGACCTAAAGTGATGACAGCTATAGGTCGCATGCACCCAACTAGTGGTATTAGACATACGACTAATTTTTCCCTCATAAAAAAAGAGGCACGAGTGCTCAGTACTCCTATTCTATAAACACGAGTCCCATCTGACAACAACGTCCGTGCTACAGCTAACTCTCCTCCCTTGTTTCTCTCTTCTAATTCTAAACTCGGCCGACGACCGGTGGGCGGGGTGGGTTAGCTCAACTGCGGCCCCACCTCACAGTGAAAACATTACGACTGGAATAAAAATGCCATACACTCCCTCCGTTCATAAATATAAGCCTTTTTTAGATACTATTTCAAATGGAATATAGCATACAGATGTATGTAGACTTAGTTTAGAGTGTAGATTCACTCATTTTGCTCCGTATGTAGTAGTCACTTGCTGGAATGTTTAGAAAGACTTATATTTGGGAACGGAGGGAGTACTATACTAATAAAACATTAAGGCCACGAGGCGATGCAGTGCTGGTTACAGGAGGCAATAAGAAGAGATGCATCCATCAACGACGTCCACCTCCTCGACTCAGGGCGCCGGCCCACCGAACGGCGCCTAAGTAGCAGCGGCTTTCGTGGCCAGGTCAACGTGCTTCTGAACAATGGCGTCCAAAGATTCCAGTCGCGGGAAGAAGGCCAACATCTTTCTGTCCTCGTTTGCATTGTAGTGGCCTATGTAGATGATTTCCTCGTACATGTAGATGTGCAGGTCGACGGTTTCTTGCATGGTGAGGTGCTGCGCGGCGAGCGCGGGCCTCGAGGAGCACATTCTTTGTTGCAACCTCCGGCACCTGCAGGGCCACCAGGGCTTGAAAGAGTTCGTCACCATGGAGGCCGATGAGGGTGGCAGGCAATGAGGAGCCTGGGCGCGCGGGCTGGAGCAGTACGGCAAGGTCATCTGCGCGCTTCTTAACGGCGGTGAACTTGCGGATGGAGTTGACCATCATGTCGTCCATGCGAGAGGCGAAGCCTGCTTCGGCGAGGGCTACGATGCATGCGGTCGCTAGTACCATCTGGAAACGTTGCGTGGTGCGGGGCCGCAGGCCGGCGCCTTGGATGATTTGGCACAGCCGAGTGCCGCTCGCATCCATCGCCTCCATCGGTGCTTGTGGCTTTTGGTCACTCGGTCTTGGATTGGAGTGAGCAATGTTGCGCAGAGACTTGGGAGTAGATGGATTGGAGTGGTGGGGCGCCTTTATTATATGAGAGTCCAAACTCTCTTGCATTCACATTGTGCTGGCTCTATTCTGCTTCTCCAATTAATTCCCTCTGCATGTAATTGAGGATCCATCATTGACCGTTCAACGTCTCGAGAACCGCTACCCTCTCCCTCCTTGGCATTGAAGCACCTATGGACCCGTCGACGACGAGGTGCCTATGGTGACTTCGTAAATTTCAAGATGATAGTGCCGTGCGTGTTTGCGTTCATAGGGGTGAGTGTATGCGTGTGTATATGAGCGCTTGCATCTATACTGTGTAAAAAAACGTAAATGCGTGTCAAAAAGAGACTAGTCAGTATACTCAATATTGTGCACCTTGGGGAGGAAAACGATAGAACTAGTACGTATTTATTTACGGTGCAAATTCACTCATTTTGCTCCATATGTACTCCGTCTCGGTGTAGTCTAGTCACTTGTTGAAATCTCTAGAAGAGCAAATACACATTTCTGGTTTACAGGGCTATACTAGCAAGTAGTTGTACATACTAGTACAATAGTGGGCTCACATAGCAATTTTGTCTCATGCAACGTTCGGTTTGCACTTGGCTCTTCGCCTCTTCGAGAAGACCAACAATGATGTTACTACTACTGCTTCTACAGTGTCGAATCCACTGTTGCATGTCCGTCCACCGCGAGCGGGACGGATAGCTTGTGGTAGAAGTACTACTTAGAAAAAGCATGTCCTCATTTGCGAGCAATCGCGCGCATGGAGAAGGGAGAAGGCGTGTAGTAAAATCAAGCTTCTCCTCGTTGTACGAGTTGACGCGACACTTCATAGCATTGGCCCCACATGCTTGACTCTAAACATGGCTGAAAGACCCGCAGTGTACAATATATTTGCTGCAACCTCTAACATTTACCCACCACAAACTAAAATATATGTGGCTGTATGCATCGTTCTGATGCAGAGGCCGGGGAGTCCCCCATTTTCGAAAAAAACAAATTAAAATATATATTCCTGTCTTGACCAGATGAGCGTGCAAACCACAATCACCAGGGTGACAGGTAGGGCCAGAAGACTATTTTAATTTTTTTTTAAACTTCGAGATGGACACATAGCATGGAGCCGACCCGAACGATTTTAAGCTTATAGGCACGGTACACGCTATCCTAGACTACTCTACACATGAAACTGCCACACGAGTGTCCGGGCTGCGCTTGGCTCTTCGCCTCTTCGGGAAGTCGAACAATGATGGAGTACTACTGCACTGGAGGAGTACTACAGTATGCTTCTGGCCATCTGACACCGATTGAACTGCTGCATGTCCACCGCGTGCGAGGGGGAGAGCGTGTAGCGAAAGCTTCTCCTAGTCTTGCCAGCCACCACGCTCATGGCGAGGGAGGGACGCTCCTGCCTTTGCGTGTATGACATGTGATCCCGACAGGTGGGTGGCCAACCTGTCATACAGCCAAAGGCAGGTGCAGTTAAGTCCGCGAGGGAGAGGATAATCAAACTTCTCGTTGATGCACTAGTTGACGCGACACATCAAAGCACTGCACTCGATATATTTCAATAATTTGTGGTTACCGATGCATTAACTACAACGCTTGCATGCATGCCGTGACTGTCCTTTTGATACTTGCATGTGTTGATTTAATGCACCTTGAAGTAGTACTCCCTCTGATTCCTTTTACTTTGCGCATAACTTTTTCTTGTTTTTCTCAGATTAGTCTGCGCGCCCGCGTTGGTTTCCATCTGTGCCCCCGCTCGATTAGTTCTGCCCCCATTAATCGCGCCAGTTTCCAAAGCAGAAAATGGCTACAGGAAAACGCATGCAGCGTCGGATGCGTCTTGACCGCCTGGGGAAGCCAACTCAAGCGAAAAGGAAGGAGGACCAACCAACCATTGCATGCGCATTTACTGTCGATATTTATGCATCTTACTCATGCACAGGGGAAAATTTGTCCAGAAAACTCAAACTACTGCCTTCCTTGGTATGCGGGAGGAGAGTTATGCGCAGAGTATAAAATATGTGACGGTAAAGCTTTGTAATGCCCCGGCCCAAGCGAACGATGGTTGTGCACGAGGAGGGCGAGATCATGCAGATGGAACAGGAACCGGCGAGGGAGCTCACTAAGGTCTCCATGGACCTCACCGTGCTCCACTGCCCCTTGTGCCTCCGCCCCTTGACGCCTCCAGTGTATGAGGTTCGAATACACCTCGTCCGTTCGGCTAATTGAGAAAGGTTCAGGTTTCTTGATTGATGTGTTGTTCGATTGATTTCTACATTGCAAGGGAAGGCACCTGGCCTGCGCGGACTGCCGCGTCGAGCGCCCCGGGAACCAGCTGCAGTGCCAGAAGTGCGAGCGCGGCAGTGGCTTCGACGTGCGGAACACACCGATGGACGCCGTCGTTTCGTCGCTGAGGGTGAAGTGCCCGCACGAAGGCTGTGGGCTCTACGTCACTTACCACAAGCTCGCCGATCACCAGAGCGTGTGTCCGCTCGCGCCTTGCAAATGCCCTGTGCCCGTCTGCGGCTATGAAGGCCCGCCGCCGGCGCTCTACCACCACATCAGCAACGCGCATCCCATGCCCGTGCACAGGATCCAGTACGGCAAGGTGCTCCAGCTGCAAGTGACACTGTCGAAGCCATAGCTCTTGCTGTTCGCGGAGGAGGACGGCCGCACATTTTTCTTGGTCGGCGGCGTGCTCGACATCGGCGCGCCTATCGCCGTGTCCATGGTCTGCATCAGAGCAGGGGTGTCCCCACTGCCGCACTACGTGGCCAAGCTGTGGGCGAACGGCCCGCCGGGGGAGCCCAAAGGCACGACCGACGCCGTCAAGGTGGAAATGGAGGTGACAAGCAGCAAGGATCCCGGCGACGTCGACGTGTAGGAGCTGACCTTCTTCACAGTTCTGCCCAAGCTGCTGGCCGGGGCTAAGCTGGTGTCCCTCCACATTCAGATTGACAAGCTCACGTCCTAAATGTTTCTACAGTGCCTTCTGTTTATCTTAGTAATATGCTAATATAGGGATTACCTCGGCCTACTTTAGCTTAAGAAATGGTGGGTTTTGGTGGCGATGCAGCAATTACTTCGACATCACATCAGTAATTTCTAACAGTCGAACAGATATTTTGTGTCTGTTGGATATAAAGTTCCTTTGGGTAAGAAGTACCAGATAAAAGGAGATGTATGTAGAAGTATTTTAGTTCTAGATACGTCCCTTTTTATCCATTTTGATGATAAGCACTCCCTCCGTTCCACAATACATGCCTTCCATTTGTCAAAATATAGATATATCTAGACATGTTTTAGTATATAGGTACATCCATGATAGAGCCAGTCAGATGGTTGAGAACACTACAATTCGTAGCTTCCTTCTGGCCTAGCGCGGTTACGGACATATTTCTTTAGGACTCCCATGAACCTCTCAAAGGGGAACATATTGTGTAGAAATACGGGCTCCAGAATGACAATCTCGTTGACTAGATGAACTAGGACGTGCGTCATGATATTGAACAAGGATGGTGGGAAAACCAGCTCGAAACTGACAAGACATTGCGCCACATCACTCCTTAGCCTTGGTACGATTTCTGGATCGATCACCTTCTAAGAGATTGCATTGAGGAATGCACATAGCTTCACAATGGCTAATCGAACGTTTTCCAGTAGAAGCCCCCTCAATGCAACCGGAAGCAGTTGCGTCATAATCATGTGGCAGTAATGAGACTTTAGGGTCTGGAACTTTGTCTCTGGCATATTTATTATTCCCTTTATATTCGACGAGAAGCCAGTCGGGACCTTCATACTGAGCAGGCATTCAAAGAAGATTTCTTTCTCTTCTTTCGTAAGAGCGTAGCTGGTAGGACCTTCATAATGCTTCGGAGGCATGCCGTCTTTTTCGTGCAAACTTTGCAGGTCCTCCCATGCCTCAGGTGTATCTTTTGTCTTTCCATACACGCCCAAGAAGCCTAGCAGGTTCACGCAAAGGTTCTTGGTCACGTGCATCACGTCGATTGAAGAGCGGACCTCTAGGTCTTTGTAGTAGGGTAGGTCCCAAAATATAGATTTCTTCTTCCACATGGGTGCGTGTCCCTCGGCGTCATTCGGAACAGCTAGTGCGTCGGGACCCTTTCCAAAGATTACGTGTAAATCATTGACCATAGCAAGTACGTTATCACCGGTATGCATGGCGGGCTTCTTCCGGTGATCTGCCTCGCCTTTGAAATGCTTGCCTTTCTTTCTACATTGATGGTTGGTCGGAATAAATCAATGATGGCCCAGGCACACATTCTTCCTGCAGCTTCCCAGGTATATACTATCGGTGTCAAGTAAACAGTGCGTGCATGCGTGGTATCCCTTGTTTGTCTGTCCTGAAAGGTTACTAAGAGTGGGCCAATCGTTGATGGTCACGAACAGCAACACCTTTAGGTCAAATTCCTCCTATTTGTGCTCATCCCACGTACGTACACCGTTTCCATTCCACAACTGTAAAAGTTCTTCAACTAATGGCCTTAGGTACACATCAATGTCGTTGCCGGGTTGCTTAGGGCCTTGGATGAGAACTGGCATCATAATGAACTTCTGCTTCATGCACATCCAAGGAGGAAGGTTGTACATACATAGAGTCACGGGCCAGGTGTTGTGATTGCAGCTCTGCTCCCCGAAAGGATTAATGCCATCCGCGCTTAAAGCCAACCATACGTTCCTTGGGTCACTTGCAAACTCATCCCAGTACTTTCTCTCGATTTTTCTCCATTGCGACCCGTCAGCGGGTGCTCTCAACTTCCTGTCCTTCTTACGGTCCTCACTGTGCCATCGCATCAACTTGGCATGCTCTCCGTTTCTGAACAGACGTTTCAACCGTGGTATTATAGGAGCATAGCACATCACCTTCGCAGGAACCCTCTACCTGGGGGGCTCGCCGTCAACATCACCAGGGTCATCTCGTCTGATATTATACCATAATGCACCGCATATCGGGCATGTGTTCAGATCCTTGTACGCACCGCGGTAGAGGATGCAGTCATTAGGGCATGCATGTATCTTCTGCACCTCCAATCCTAGAGGGCATACGACCTTTTTTGCTACGTATGTACTGTCGGGCAATTCGTTATCCTTTGGAAGCTTCTTCTTCAATATTTTCAGTAGCTTCTCAAATCCTTTGTCAGGCACAGCATTCTCTGCCTTCCACTGCAACAATTCCAGTACGGTACCGAGCTTTGTGTTGCCATCTTCGCAATTGGGGTACAACCCTTTTTTGTGATCCTCTAGCATGCGATCAAACTTTAGCTTCTCCTTTTGAATTTTGCATTGCGTCCTTGCATCTACAATGACCCGGTGGAGATCATCATCACTGGGCACATCGTCTGGTTCCTCTTGATCTTCGGCAGCTTCGCCCGTTGCAGCATCATCGTGCACATCGTCTGGTTCCTCTTGATGTTCAGTAGCATCACCATATTCAGGGGGCACATAGTTGTCATCATACTCTTCTTCTTCGCCGTCTTCCATCATAACCCCTATTTCTCCGTGCCTCGTCCAAACATTATAGTGTGGCATGAAACCCTTGTAAAGCAGGTGGGTGTGAAGGATTTTCCGATCAGAGTAAGACTTTGTATTCCCACATATAGGGAATGGACAACATATAAAACCATTCTGCTTGTTTGCCTCAGCCACTTCGAGAAAATCATGCACGCCCTTAATTTACTCGGAGGTGTGTCTGTCACCGTACATCCATTGCCAGTTCATCTGCGTGCATTATATATAACTAAGTGTGTCAAAAATCATTACAGAACATCATGAATAGATAATTAAGTGACCAAATTAATAGAAGTTCATCATCACATTAAAACCAAAGTACATACATAGTTCTTATCTAACAACATAAAGCTCTGCAGAGCATCTAAATTAATTAAACCATACATTGAAACTATGTAAAACATTTCAATGCGAAAACAAATGTGATCATAATCGCAACCAACGTAACAACTGATCCAACGGCATAATGATACCAAGCCTCGGTATGAATGGCATATTTTCTAATCTTTCTAATCTTCAAGAGCATTGCATCCATCTTGATCTTGTGATCATCGATGACATCCGCAACATGCAACTCCAACATCATCTTCTCCTCCTCAATTTTTCTTATTTTTTCCTTCAAGAAATTGTTTTCTTCTTCAACTAAATTTAACCTCTCAACAATAGGGTCGGTTGGAATTTCCGGTTCAACAACCTCCTAGAAAAATAAAATCTATGTCACGTTGGTCGGCATAATTGTCATAAACAATAAATGAACCAATAGTTATGAAAAGATAATATATACCACATCTGAATCATAGAAAGGACGAGGGCCGATGGGGGAGGATACCAAAACCATCGCACTATATAAGATGCAATAATAAAAGTAAGAAAATAATACAAGTATCTATCTAAACATACAAGTAAGAATATTTTTCCTTTCAGAAAGAAGATAAGAACAAGAGGCTCACCACGGTGGTGCCGGCGATGAGATCGGTGCGAGTGATGACGGCGGTGAAGACGGGGACAGGGCGTGACGGACCGCTAAACCTAGACAAATATTGAGGAAAATGGAGCTTGGAGGTCGAGCTTGGAGAGGAGAAAGCTTAAGTAGTGTGGCTCGGGCATTCCATCGAACACCTTGTGTGCATAGGAGGTGAGCTAGAGCACCACCAAGCCCTCTCCCCCTCGGCGGCCAGAAAAAACAGAGCAGTGTGCTCTGCTCTTAAGCGAGAGGGTATATATAGGCACCTCATTGGTCCCGGTTGGTGGCATGAACCGGGACTAAAGGGCAGCCTTTAGTCCCGGTTCAAGCCACCAACCGGGACCAATGGTGGTGGGACAGGAGCGAGGCCCATTGGTCTCGGTTCGTCCCACCATCCGGGACCAAAAGGTCCAGACGAACCGGGACCAATGGCCCACGTGGCCCGGCCGGCCCCCAGGGCTCACGAACCGGGTCCGATGCCACCATGGGTCCCGGTTCTGGACTGAACCGGGACTAATGGGCTGACTCGGCCTGGACCTTTGCCCTCTTTTCTACTAGTGGGTGTCCTGGACGACAACGCTCTTTTAACTTGGTAAATTTGGGTGGCCTTGAGAGAGTTTGTCGGGTAGGGGTCGGAGGGAGGGGGTAGGAGACCAACATCATTTTTTTCTAGGGTTTGGGTGTCCTCGAGGGTTTTGGTCGAGCGAGAGGGCCGAGGGGGGGTGATCCCGTGGTATAAGTTATCACGGTCGAGAGGGGGTATATATATCAACCACCCCTCATGTCGAAGTTATCCAGGAGGGGGTTATATCGACAACGACGCGACATACATACATGGGAAAATAATGTTATCGGGGAGGGGGTCTATCGACCCCCCTCCCTCGTGTTGAAGTTATCAGGAGGGGGTATATCGACAACGACATACCCGATAAAACATAAGAAGACAAAAGAAGAAATAAAAAGAGGAGAAGAAGAAAGGAATAGAAGAGAAGCAATCGAAAAAAAAGAAGAAAAAAAGGAGAAGAAGAAAAAAAATAGAATTTTCAATTTTTTTCTTCTTCTCCTCTTCTTTTTCTTCTTTTTTCCTCTTCTATTATTTATTTCTCCTCTTCTTCCTCTCCTCTTCTTCTTTCTTCCTCTTCTTATTTTCTTTTT
>NC_057801.1:839544108-839580661 GCF_018294505.1 Triticum aestivum | reverse complement strand
TGGGGCAGGGGAGCGGGCGAAGGCGAGGGCGCGGGCAACGGCGACGCGCGTCGGGGCGGCGCACGTCGGGGCAGGAGAGCGGGCGATGGCGAGGGCGGGGGCGACGGCGACGGCGGGGGCAGAGTGCGGCGTCGGGGCAGTCTGGCGGCGTCGATGTCGTCGGCATCGTCGGGGGCGGCAACTGCGAGATGAGAATGAAAAATTCCTAAGTGTGAACTTATATAGCAAAGCCTTTAGTCCCGGTTGGTGCCACGAACCGGGAGTAAAGGGTGCATTAGTCCCGGTTGGTGTTGGGGAACGTAGTAATTTCAAAGTTTTCCTATGCAAACGCAAGATCATGGTGATGCATAGCAACTAGCGGGGAGAGTGTGTCCACATACCCTCGTAGACCGAAAGCGGAAGCGTTAGAACAACGCGGTTGATGTAGTCGTACATCTTCACGGCCCGACCAATCAAGCACCAAAACTACGGCACCTCCGAGTTCTAGCACACGTTCAGCTCGATGACGTCCCTCGAACTCCGATCCAACCGAGTGTCGAGGGAGAGTTCCGTCAGCACGACGGCGTGGTGATGATCTTGATGTTCTATCGTCGCAGGGCTTCGCCTAAGCACCGCTACAATATTATCGAGGAGGACTATGGTGGAGTGGGGCACCGCACACGGCTAAGAGATCCAAGGGATCAATTGTTGTTGTGCCTAGAGGTGCCCCCTGCCCCCGTATATAAAGGATCAAGGGGGAGGGGGCGGCCGGCCAGGAGGAGGCGCGCCAAGGAGGAGTCCTACTCCCACCGGGAGTAGGATTCCCCCCCTTCCAAGTAGTAGGAGTAGGAGTCAAGGAAAGGGGGAAGAGAAGAGAAGGAAGGAGGGGGCGCAGCCCCTCCCCCTAGTCCAATTCGGACTAGGCCTTGGGGGGGCGCCCAGTCTCTCCTCTCTCTTTCCCCTAAAGCCCAATAAGGCCCATATACTCCCCGGCGAATTCCCGTAACTCTCCGGTACTCCGAAAAATACCCGAATCACTTGGAACCTTTCCAAACTTCGAATATAGTCGTCCAATATATCGATCTTTACGTCTCGACCATTTCGAGACTCCTCGTTATGTCCCTGGTCTCATCTGGGACTCCGAACTCCTTCGGTACATCGAAACTCATAAACTCATAATATAACTGTCATCGAAACTTTAAGCGTGCGGACCCTACGGGTTCGAGAACAATGTAGACATGACCGAGACACGTCTCTGGTCAATAACCAATAGAGGAACCTGGATACTCATATTGTCACCCACATACTCTACAAAGATCTTTATCGGTCAGACCGCATAACAACATACGTTGTTCCCTTTGTCATCGGTATGTTACTTTCCCGATATTCGATCGTCGGTATCTCAATACCTAGTTCAATCTCGTTACCGGCAAGTCTCTTTACTCGTTGCATAATACATCATCCCGCAACTAACTCATTAGTTGCAATGCTTGCAAGGCTTAAGTGATGTGTATTACCGAGAGGGCCCAGAGATACCTCTCCGACAATCGGAGTGACAAATCCTAATCTCGAAATACGCCAACCCAACATGTACCTTCAGAGACACCTGTAGAGCACCTTTATAATCACCCAGTTACGTTGTGACGTTTGGTAGCACACAAAGTGTTCCTCCGGTAAACGAGAGTTGCATAATCTCATAGTCATAGGAACATGTATAAGTCATGAAGAAAGCAGTAGCAACATACTGAATGATCAAGTGCTAAGCTAATGGAATGGGTCAAGTCAATCACATCATTCTCCTAATGATGTGATCCCTTTAATCAAATGACAACTCATGTCTATAGTTAGGAAACTTAACCATCTTTGATTAACGAGCTAGTCAAGTAGAGGCATACTAGTGACACTATGTTTGTCTATATAATCACACATGTATTATGTTTCTGGTTAATACAATTCTAGCATGAATAATAAACATTTATCATGATATAAGGAAATAAATAATAACTTTATTATTGCCTCTAGGGCATATTTCCTTCAGTTGGTGCACCAACCGGGACCAAAGGCCTCTTTTCAGCAGGCCAAAGGGCGAGAAGCAGAGGCCTTTAGTCCCGGTTGGTGGCACCAACCGGGACTAAAGAGGGGTCATTGGTACCGGTTGGTGCCACCAACCGGGACCAATGCATACCTTTAGTCCCGGTTGGTGGCACCAACAGGGATCAAAGGCCTTGTGCTGGCGCGGTGCGGTGGGATGTTTAGTCCCACCTTGCTAGCTAAGAGAGCTCAGCACCTGTTTATAAGCTGCATTGCAGCTCAGGTGCTGAGCTCGTCTCAAATATGCAGGCATTAGTTGCCTACCCTTGACACTATCGTGTTGGGCCTATTGGGCCTGCGGGCCTGCATCCTGGCCCATGTACAGATGGGTTTCTAGTCGTATGCAGGACGTGTGGCCCATTAGGCGGGTTTTTTTATTTTTTCCAGCATTTTTTTTGTTTTTCGAATTATTTATTTTTTCTTCTGATTTTTGCTTTATTTTTTATTCTTTTTGCTTTTAGCTCAGAATAGTTATAATCTTTCTGTTACTCCATTAGTTTCCAAATTTGAATAGTTTAAACTTTAATTCTTTGAAATTTATGTGAATCACTAGTTTATGAATAACTTCACTATAAAAATATATTTTGAGTGATTCGTTTTCCTGCTATTTAATATTACTGCGTTTTATCATTATATTCAAAAACATATTTTGTTATTTTAGTTTCTATCAAATTTTTTTTTTATGAAAATTCTTTTTGCTACTAAAGTTTCTAACAAAAAATTCTTTATGATAATTCTTTCTGCTTTTTCATGTTTTGAACAGAAAATACTTTGATAATTTTAGTTGCATAAATTTTATATAATTTTAGTTTAAAATACTAGAGGTTTATAAAAGCTTTTTAGTTGATTCCTTTTGCTATTAGAGTTTTATAAAAGCATTTACTGGTTTTTTAGCTATAAGACCTTGAAATTGAAAAGCATTTCAAATGAAATCTGAATAGTTTAAATTTTAATTCTTTGAAATTTGTGTGAATCACTAGTTCATGAATAACTTCACTATAAAAATATATTTTGAGTGATTTGTTTTCCTTTTACAAAGGGATTTCATTTTTTGGAACTTATTTGAACTCCATAGTTTATCTGTGTTCAAAATACACCATTCGAAGCCACATCATCAATTTACAACCCTTTCTGACTTCATTAGTTATTTCATGCATTTACTGATTATTTTGACCTATAAGACCATGAAATTTTGAAAAGCATTTGAAATGAACTTTGAAAAGGTTCCAAGTTGGCATGGTATCATCATTTCACCCACATAGCATGTGCGAGAAAGTATAGAGGGTTACGGCAAAAACTGGATGCACTTCGTGTACAAAACGGGCAATCTCTTTCGAAGTATCGGGGTTTCATACGGAAACTCGTCTATTACAAAGGGATTTCAGTTTTTTTGAACTTATTGGAACTCCATAGTTTTTCTGTGTTCAAAATGCACCATTCAAAGCCACATCATCAATTTACAACCCTTTTTGACTTCATTTGTTATTTTTCATGCATTTCCTGATTATTTTGACCTATAAGACCATGAAGTTGAAAAACATTTGAAATGAACTCTGAAAAGGTTCCAAGTTAGCATGGTATCATCATTTCACCCACATAACATGTGCGAGAAAGTAGAGAGGGTTACGGCAAAAACTGGATGCAGTTCGTGTACAAAACGGGCAATCTCTTTCGAAGTATCAGGGTTTCATACGAAAACTCGTCTGTTACAAAGGGATTTCAGTTTTTTGAACTTATTTGAACTCCATTGTTTTTCTGTGTTCAAAATGCAATTCAAAGCCACATCATCAATTTACAACCCTTTTTGACTTCATTTGTTATTTTTTATGCATTTACTGATTATTTTGACCTATAAGACCATGAAGTTGAAAAGCATTTGAAATGAACTCTGAAAAGGTTCCAAGTTGGCATGGTATCATCATTTCACCCACATAGCTTGTGCAAGAAAGTAGAGAGGGTTACGGCAAAAGCTGCATGCACTTCATGTACAAAAAGAACAATCTCTTTCGAAGTATCAGGGTTTCATACGGAAACTTGTCTGTTATAAAGGGATTTCATTTTTTTGAACTTATTTGAACTCCATAGTTTATCTGTGGTCAAAATGCACCATTCAAAGCCACATGATCAATTTACAACCCTTTCTGGCATCATTTGTTATTTTTCATGCATTTACTGATTATTTTGACCTATAAGACCATGAAGTTGAAAAGCATTTGAAATGAACTCTGAAAAGGTTCCAAGTTGGCATGGTATGATCATTTCACCCACATAGCATGTGCGAGAAAGTAGAGAGGGTTACGGCAAAAACTGGATGCACTTCGTGTACAAAACGGACAATCTCTTTCTAAGTATCAGGGTTTCATACGGAAACTCGTCTGTTACAAAGGGATTTCATTTTTTGAACTTATTTGAACTCCATTGTTATTCTGTGTTCAAAATGCAATTCAAAGACACATCATCAATTTACAACCCTTTCTGATTTCATTTGTTATATTTCATGCATTTACTGATTATTTTGACCTAGCTATAAGACCATGAAGTTGAAAAGCATTTGAAATGAACTCTGAAAAGGTTCCAAGTTGGCATGGTATCATCATTTCACCCACATAGCATGTGCGAGAAAGTAGAGAGGGTTACGGCAAAAACTGGATGCACTTCGTGTACAAAACGGACAATCTCTTTCGAAGTATCAGGGTTTCATATGGAAACTCGTCTGTTACAAAGGGATTTCATTTTTTGGAACTTATTTGAACTCCATAGTTTTTCTGTGTTCAAAATGAACCATTCAAAGCCACATCATCAATTTACAACCCTTTATGACTTCATTTGTTATATTTCATGCATTTACTGATTATTTTGACCTATAAGACCATGAAGTTGAGAAGCATTTGAAATGAACTCTGAAAAGGTTCCAAGTTGGCATGGTATCATCATTTCACCCACATAGCTTGTGCAAGAAAGTAGAGAGGGTTATGGCAAAAACTGCATGCACTTCATGTACAAAACGAACAATCTCTTTCGAAGTATCAGGGTTTCATACGGAAACTTGTCTGTTATAAAGGGATTTCATTTTTTGAACTTATTTGAACTCCATTGTTTTTCTGTGTTCAAAATGCAATTTAAAGCCACATCATCAATTTACAACCCTTTCTGACTTCATTTGTTACTTTTCATGCATTTACTAATTATTTTGACCTATAAGACCATGAAGTTGGAAAGCATTTGAAATGAACTCTGAAAAGGTTCCAAGTTGGCATGGTATCATCATTTCATCCACATAGCATGGGCGAGAAAGTAGAGAGGGTTACGGTAAAAACTGGATGCACTTCGTGTACAAAACGGACAATCTCTTTCGAAGTATCAGGGTTTCATATGGAAACTCGTCTGTTACAAAGGGATTTCATTTTTTTGGAACTTATTTGAACTCCATAGTTTTTCTGTGTTCAAAATGCACCATTCAAAGCCACATCATCAATTTACAACCCTTTCTGACTTAATTTGTTATTTTTCATCCATTTACTGATTATTTTGAGCTATAAGACCATGAAGTTGAAAAGCATTTGAAATGAACTCTGAAACCAAAGTACATACATAGTTCTCCAGAGCATTAAAACCAAAGTACATACATAGTTCTCATTGAACAACATATAGCTCTCCAGAGCATCTAATTAAACCATACATTGAAATTATGTAAAACATTTCAATGCAACAACAAATGAGATCATAATCGCAATCAAGGTAACAACTGATCCAACTACATAATGATACTGCTACCTCTTGAGCACTGCGTTGGATTTCCCCGAAGAGGAGAGGATGATGCAGTAAAGTAGCGTAAGTATTTCCCTCAGTTTTTGAGAACCAAGGTATCAATCCAGTAGGAGATCACACACAAGTCCCTCATACCTACACAAAACGATAGCTACTCGCAACCAACGCGATTAGGGGTTGTCAATCCCTTCATGGTCACTTACGAGGGTGAGATCTGATAGAGATGATAAATAATATTTTTGGTATTTTTGATATAGAGATGCAAAGTAAAAATTAAAAGGAAAAGTAAAACAAAGAAAGTAATAAAGTAATGGAGATTGATATGATGAGAATAGACCCAGGGGCCATAGGTTTCACTAGTGGCTTCTCTCAAGAGCATAAGTATTCTACCGTGGGTGAACAAATTACTGTTGAGCAATTGATAGAAAAGCGAATAATTATGAGATTATCTAGGTATGATCATGTATATAGGCATCACGTCCAAAACAAGTAGATCGAAACGATTCTGCATCTACTACTATTACTCCACTCATCGACCGCTATCCAGCATGCATCTAGAGTATTAAGTTAAAAACAGAGTAACGCCTTAAGCAAGATGACATGATGTATAGGAATAAATTCATGCAATATGATAAAAACCCCATCTTGTTATCCTCGATGGCAACAATACAATACGTGCCTTGCAACCCTTTCTATAACTGGGTAAGGACACCACAAGATTGAACCCAAAGCTAAACAATTCTCCCATTGCAAGAACTACCAATCTAGCTGGCCAAACCAAACGGATAATTCGAGGAGACTTGCAAAGATAACTCAATCATACATAAAAGAATTCAGAGAAGAATCAAATATTGTTCATAGATAAGCTGGATCATAAACCCACAATTCATTGGTCTCAACAAACACACCGCCAAAAGAAGATTACATCGAATAGATCTCCACAAGAGAGGGGGAGAACATTGTATTGAGATACAAAAAGGGAGAAGAAGCCATCTAGCTACTAGCTATGGACCCGAAGGTCTGAAGTAAACTACCCACACTTCATCGGAGAGGCTATGGTGTTGATGTAGAAGCCCTCTGTTGTAGATGCCCTCTCCGGCGGAGCTCCGGAACAGGCCCCAAGATGGGATCTCGTGGATACAGAAAGTTGCGGTGGTGGAATTAAGTTTTTGGCTCCGTATTTGATCTGACGGGGGTACGTAGGTATATATAGGAGGAAGGAGTACGTCGGTGGAGCAACAGGGGGCCCATGAGGCAGGGGGCACGCCCAGGGCGAGGGGGGGCGCCCTCCACCCTCGTGACTGCCTCTGGCACTTCTTGGAGTAGGGTCCAAGTCTCCTGGATCACGTTCGGTGAGAAAATCACGTTCCCGAAGGTTTTCTTCCATTTGGACTCCATTTGATATTATGTTTCTTCGAATTGCTGAAATAGGCAAAAAAACAGCAATTCTGGGCTGGGCCTCCGGTTAATCGGTTAGTCCCAAAAATAATATAAAAGTGGAAAATAAAGCCCAATATAGTCCAAAACAGTAGATAAAGCAGCATGGAGCAATCAAAAATTGTAGATACGTTGGAGACGTATCAAGCATCCCCAAGCTTAATTCCTGCTCGTCCTCGAGTAGGTAAATGATAAAAAAGAATTTTTGATGCGGAGTGATACTTTGGCATAATTTCAATGTAAATCTTCTTAATTGTGGCATGAATATTCAGATCCGAAAGATTCAAGACAAAAGTTCATATTGACATAAAGGTAATAATACTTCAAGCATACAAATTAAAGCAATCATGTCTTCTCAAAATAGCATGGTTAAAGAAAGTAATCCCTACAAAATCATATAGTCTGGCTAAGCTCTAACTTCATCACACAAAGTATTTAATCATGCACAACCCCGATGACGAGCCAAGCAATTGTTTCATACTCTAGTAATCTCAAACTTTTTCAACTTTCACGCAATACATGAGCGTGAGCCATGGACATAGCACTATAGGTGGAATAGAATGGTGGTTGTGGAGAAGACAAAAAGGAGAAGAAAGTCTCACATCAACTAGGCGTATCAATGGGCTATGGAGATGCCCATTAATAGATATCAATGTGAGTGAGTAGGGATTGCCATGCAACGGATGCACTAGAGCTATAAGTATATGAAAGCTCAACAAAATAAACTAAGTGGGTGTGCATCCAACTTGCTTTCTCACGAAGACCTAGGGCACTTTTGAGGAAGCCCATCATTGGAATATACAAGCCAAGTTCTATAATGAAAAATTCCCACTAGTATATGAAAGTGACAACATATGAGACTCTCTATCATGAAGATCATGGTTCTACTTTGAAGCACAAGTGTGGAAAAAGGATAGTAGCATTGTCCCTTCTCTCTTTTTTCTCTCATTTTTTTATTTTTTTATTTGGCCTTTCTTTTCTTTTCTTCTTTTTTTTGGCCACTCCTTTTTTTCGTCCGGAGTCTCACCCCGACTTATGGGGGAATCATAGTCTCCATCATCCTTTCCTCACTGGGACAATGCT
Organism: Triticum aestivum; assembly: GCF_018294505.1. Classification (NCBI taxonomy): domain Eukaryota; kingdom Viridiplantae; phylum Streptophyta; class Magnoliopsida; order Poales; family Poaceae; genus Triticum; species Triticum aestivum. Next base: position 839,572,303 of record NC_057801.1, on the reverse strand, counting down.
GTAATATTGATGATCATCACACTTTAATTTTTCTTACAACTCAACAATTACAACTCGATACTTAGAACAAAATATGACTCTATATGGATGCCTACGGCGGTGTACCGGGATATGCAATGAATCAAGAGTGACATGTATGAAAGAATTATGAACGGTGGCTTTGCCACAAATACAATGTCAACTACATGTTCATGCAAAAAAGCAATATGACAAAAGTAATGTGTGTCATATGAATGGAACGGCGGAAAGTTGCATGGCAATATATCTTGGAATGGCTATGGAAATGCCATGATAGGTAGGTATGGTCTCTGTCTTGAGGAAGGTATATGGTAGGTGTATGATACCGGCGAAAAGTGCGTGGTATTAGAGAGGCTAGCAATGGTGGAAGGGTGAGAGTGCGTATAATCCATGGACTCAACATTAATCAAAAGAACTCATGCACTTGTTGCAAAAATTTAGAAGTCATCAAAAACCAAAGCATTAAATGCATACTCCTAGGGGGATAGATTGGTAGGAAAAGACCATCGCTCGTCCCCGACTGCCACTCATAAGGAAGACAATCAATAAATAAAATTGTGCTCTGACTTTATCACAAAGCGGTTCACTATACGTGCATGCTACGGGAATCACAAACTTCAACACAAGCATTCTTTAAATTCATAATCACCCCAACTAGCATTGCTTTGATATTATCACCTACATATCTCAAAACAATTATCAAGCATCAAACTTATCTTAGTATTCAACGCACTCAAAAGAAAGTTTCACAAATCTTGAATACCAAGTATGTTAACATTAAGCAAATTACCGTGATATTAACAACTCCCAAAATAATCTAAGTGAAGCATGAGAGATCAATAGTTTCTTTTAAAACAAATCCACCGCCGTGCTCTAAAAGATCTAAGTGAAGCACTAGAGCAAAAATTATTACGCTCAAAAGATATATGTGAAGCACTATGAGCAAAACTATCAAGCTCAAAAGATATAAGTGAAGCACATAGAGTATTCTAGTTAATTCCAAATCATGTATGGCTCTCTCAAAAGGTGTGTACAGCAAGGATGATTGTGGCAAACTAACAAGCAAAGACGCAAATAATACAAGACGCTCCAAGAAAAACACATGACATGTGGTGAATAAAAATATAGCACCAAGTAAATAACCGATGGAAGTAGACGAAAGAGGGGATGCCTTCCGGGGCATACCCAAGCTTTGACTTTTTGGTGTCCTTGGATTATCTTGGGGGTGCCATGGGCATCCCCAAGCTTAGGCTCTTGCCACTCTTTGTTCCATAATCCATCAAAAGAATTCACCCAAAACTTGAAAACTTCACAACACAAAACTCAATAGAAATCTCGTGAGCTCCGTTAGTGAAAGAAAACAAAAGACTACTTCAAGGTACTGTAATGAACTCATTCTTTATTTATATTGGCGTTAAACCTACTGTATTCCAACTTCCTTATGGTTTATAAACTAATTCATTAGCCATAGATGCATTGAAATAAGCAAACAACACACAAAAAACAGAATCTGTCAAAAACAGAACAGTTTGTAGCAATCTGTAACTAACGCAAACTTCTGGAACTCTAACAATTCTACCAAAATAGTACGTACTGTACAATTTGTTTATTGATCAGCAGCAAAAAGAATCAATGCAAAAGCACGTTCCTGTGATTTATTGAATTGTTTCTCGTGAGCGCAAAGTTTCTGATGTTCAGCAAAATCAAATCAACTATCATCATAGGTTATCCTATAGGTTCTACTTGGCACAAACACTAATTAAAACATAAAACCACATCTAAAAAGAAAGTAGAAACAAAATTTAACACTAAACAGGAACAAAAACACAGAACAAAAAATAAAATTGGGTTGCCTCCCAACAAGCGCTATCGTTTAACGCCCCTAGCTAGGCATAAAAGCGAAGATAGATCTAAGTTTTGCCATCTTTGGCACCTGATGTGTGAGTAGCAAGAGAGGATCTCCTTTCTAAGTCATTCATCCTTCTATTCAGATTAAGAACATTGCCATTAATGGATGAGGTGAGATTAAGCACGTTACGGAAATTTGCATCCAAGCTAGACTTCATCTCTTTGATAATTTCATTTTGATAAAAGCACAAGAGAGTAGTTGATTCAATTTAATCATTTAAAGGGTGCCCAAATATGGTTTTCATTTTTTCATAGGTATCTATAGCATCCCCTTCAAGAAATCCTTCTTCAAAAATAGAATCTAGAATTTGTTTGAAAGAGGCGGGCAAGCCAACATAGAAACTTTTTAAGTAAACATCGATTTGATATTGTGGCACATAACTAGCCCGAATCCTTAATAACCTATCCCAAGCATCTTTTAGAGATTCATCAAGTTAATAGCGAAAGATTCCGGAGTCATCATCATCAAAATCATCTAAATTCTTATTGGTGATCCCGGTGGGTCTCTCCGTAGCATCATTGTTTATGAGCTTAGAAAGGATAGGGGGGTTATCCAAGGCACTAGAACTCGGGAGAAATCCCTTAATTATTTTTGATTCGTCCATGGTAACAAGTAATCCAACACAAAAGCAACAAAAAGGAAAACGAGAAAAAAAGGCGAAAGAGAAAGAGAGGAGGAGATTGGGAAAGAGAGGGCGAATAAAACAGCAAGGGTGAAGTGGGGGAGAGGAAAACGAGAGGCAAATAATGTAATGCAAGAGATAGGGATTGTGATGGGTACTTGGTATGGTTGACTTTTGCGCAAGCTCCCCGGCAACAGCGCTAGAAATTCTTCTTGCTACCTCTTGAGCACTGTGTTGGATTTCCCCGAGGAGGAGAGGATGATGCAGTAAAGTAGCATAAGTATTTCCCTGAGTTTTTGAGAACCAAGGTATCAATCCAGTAGGAGATCACACACAAGTCCCTCGTACCTACACAAAACGATAGCTACTGCAACCAACGCGATTAGGGGTTGTCAATCCCTTCACGGTTACTTACGAGGGTGAGATCTGATAGAGATGATAAATAATATTTTTGGTATTTCTGATATAGAGATGCAAAGTAAAAAGTAAAAGGCAAAGTAAAACAAAGCAAGTAATAAAGTAATGGAGATTGATATGATGAGAATAGACCCGGGGGCCATAGGTTTCACTAGTGGCTTCTCTCAAGAGCATAAGTATTCTACGGTGGGTGAACAAATTACTATTGAACAATTGATAGAAAAGCGAATAATTATGAGATTATCTAGGTATGATCATGTATATGGGCATCACGTCCAAAACAAGTCGATCGAAACAATTCTGCATCTACTACTATTACTCCACTCATCGACCGCTATCCAACATGCATCTAGAGTATTAAGTTAAAAACAGAGTAACGCCTTAAGCAAGATGACATGATGTAGAGGAATAAATTCATGCAATATGATAAAAAAACATCTTATTATCCTCGATGGCAACAATACAATACGTGCCTTGCAACCCTTCCTGTCACTGGGTAAGGACACCGCAAGATTGAACCCAAAGCTAAACACTTCTCCCATTGCAAGAACTACCAATCTAGTTGGCCAAACCAAATGGATAATTCGAAGAGACTTGCAAAGATAACTCAATCATACATAAAAGAATTCAGAGAAGAATCAAATATTTCTCATAGATAAGCTGGATCATAAACCCACAATTCATCGGTCTCAACAAACACACCGCAAAAATAAGATTACATCGAATAGATCTCCACAAGAGAGGGGTAGAGCATTGTATTGAGATCCAAAAAGAGAGAAGAAGCCATCTACCTACTAGCTATGGACCCGAAGGTCTGAAGTAAACTACTCACACTTCATCGGAGAGGCTATGGTGTTGATGTAGAAGCCCTCCGTGGTAGATGCCCTCTCCGGTGGAGCTCCGGAACAGGCCCCAAGATGGGATCTCGCGGATACAGAAAGTTGCGGCGGTGGAATTAGGTTTTTGGCTCCGTATTTGATCTGACGGGGGTACGTAGGTATATATAGGAGGAAGGAGTATGTCGGTGGAGCAACAGGGGGCCCACGAGGCAGGGGGCACGCCCAGGGCGAGGGGGGGCGCCCTCCACCCTCGTGACCGCCTCTGGCACTTCTTGGAGTAGGGTCCAAGTCTCCTGGATCACGTTCGGTCAGAAAATCACGTTCCCGAAGGTTTTATTCCGTTTGGACTCCGTTTGATATTTTGTTTCTTCGAAATACTAAAATAGGCAAAAAACAGCAACTCCGGGCTGGGCCTCCGGTTAATAGGTTAGTCCCAAAAATAATATAAAAGTGGAAAATAAAGCCCAATATAGTCCAAAATAGTAGATAAAGTAGCATGGAGCAATCAAAAATTATAGATACGTTGGAGACATATCAGATATCAAGCCTCGGTATGAATGGCATATTTTCTAATCTTCAACCGCATTGCATCCATCTTGATCTTGTGATCATCGACGACATCCGTAACATGCAACTCCAATATCATCTTCTCCTCCTCAATTTTTCTTATTTTTTCCTTCAAGTAATTGTTTTCTTCTTCAACTAAATTTAACCACTCGGCAAGAGGGTCGGTTGGAATTTCCGGTTCAACAACCTCCTAGATAAATAAAATCTATGTCACTTTGGTCGGCATAATTGTCATAAACAATAAATGAACCAAATAGTTATGAAAAGATAATATATACCACATCTAAATCATAGACAGGATGAGGGCCGATGGGGGCGGATACCAAAACATTCGCACTATATAATAACAAGGAATAATAAAAGTAAGAAAATTAGACAAGTATCTATCTGAAGTAAGAATTTTTTTTTCTTTCATAAAGAAGATAACACGGTGGTGCCGGTGACGAGATCGGCGTGGAAGATCGACGGCGGTGAAGACGGGGACGGGGCGTGATGGACCTTTAAATCTAGACAAATTTTGTTGAAAATGGAGCTCGGAGGTTGAGTTTCGAGAGGACAAAGCTTAACTAGTGTGGCTCGGGCATTTCATCGAACACCTCATGTGCATAGGAGGTGAACTAGAGCACCCAAATGCCCTCCCCTCGCCGGCTTGAAAAAATGGAGCACTGTGGAGTGCTCTGCCACGGCGGTGGGTATATATAGGCAAGTTATTTGTCCCGGATTGTGGCATGAACCGGGACTAAAGCTCCCCCTTCTGTCCCGGTTCAAGCCACGAACCGGGACCAATGGTTGTGCGCCAGGAGCGAGGACCATTGGTCCCGGTTCGTGGCTTGAACCGGGACAAATGGTTCCACACGAACCAGGACCAATGCCCACAAGGCCCTGGCCGGCCCCCTGGGCTCATGAACCGGGTCTAATGCCCCACATGGATCCCGGTTCTTGAAGAACCGGGACTAATGGGCTGGCCAGGACCGAACGTTAGCCCTGTTTTCTACTAGTGCAAACGTAAAAGGGGATGAATGACGAGCGGGCGGCCGACCCAAATGGACAAAAAGCGGACAAAGCGCGCGCCCATTTGGGTCGGGGCAATGGAGTTGCTCTTACATTCTCTCGCACAACAGTTGTCATACATTTAATTTTCCAAGCTTAACCTTAAAACAAACCGAATATGTTGAAATGAATAGCCGATAAATAGTCTGAAACACTACTCTTTCTTTTGATGATATCTCCAAAAAAAACACTATGACTGAAATCAGTTTTTCAAAATCAATGCTTTTTTTAAACTAGTGACTTTTTTTGAAATGAGAGAAATTGTTTTCCTGAAGTTAAATCATTGTTCTGAAATGAGTGAAATATGTGTTTGAAGTAGTGAAATCAGCTTTTTGAAATGAGTAAATCAGTGTTTTGAAATGAGTAGAATTAACATTTTGAGATGAGTGACTGTTTTTTGAAATGAAATCTGCTATTTGAAGTGAGTGAAATCAATTTGTTTGAAATGCGCGATTTTTTTAATTGACTGAAATCAGTATGTTAAAATGGGTGAAATATGATATTTGAAATGAGTGAAATCAGTACTTCGAATTGGGTGAATTTATCTTTTTGAGGTGAGTGAAACCTATTAGTTGAAACGACTGATATCTGTTATTTGAATTGAAAGAAATTATTTTAAAATGAGTGATTTTTTAATTGGTTTAAGTTAGTGGTTTGAAATGAGTGGGATATGATTTTTGAAATGAGTGAAATAGCTTTTTCAATAAAGCGAAATAACTCTTTCAGACAAGTACACTCAGTATTTTGAAATGAGCGAAATTAACATAAAATAGGTATCTTCAAACAAGTAAAATCGCTACTATGACTGGAGTATGGTTTCTGACCGGGATCTGGCCACATGCATGGGACAGACTGCAGTGTGGTACTGTACAGGCTAGTGGCGCGCACACCTGGCAGTCAGGCCCATGGCCCCATATGGCAGTCACATCCCCGGCTTAGTGGGATGTTAGAGCATCTACAGTTGGGCGCGTCCCGGAGCTCACCTGGTTCCGCTCCCCGCTCGCCCGTCTCCGCCTTGCCCATGTCCGGCGGCTGGTTGTGCTAGAATATGGAGGTAGAGAAGGGCACAGGACATGAGCCGGCTTACGAGACTCAAGGCGCCGCCGTCTCCCAAGCCCTACTCCTACTCGATGGAGCCCAAAACCCGAACGGTGCCAGTGGACGTCAGATCAATGACGGATCAATCCTGGGACGAGCAGCAGACGTCCACCACGACGCGGTTGCGGCGCCCAGACTGATGCACGCCATACGGGTGCCAGAGAATGCGACTCCGCCTCGCTGACGTTCACCGCCACGACGGCTGCCGCCCTCTCCTACGCCTGGTGCCTTGCACGGCGGGCACGTTGTGCCATGGCCTCGTCGGACGAGGCCCATGGTGTGTCCCCATGCTCCATGCGCCAATGGATGGGTTGTGTGTCCGCCGGTGCGTTCGGACGCTAGACGGACCGCACGGCCTCCAGTGAGGCAACTATGGCTGGCCTAGCGCCGGATCCATGCACCATTTGGCGGACGCGATGGATTCCTGAGGGACGAGTCCAAGCGCTGCCTCGCACGGGCCTCCTCCCGGGAGCGCGGAGCGCAAGCCTGACGGCCATCTCCTTCTCGGGGCCGCGTGAGATGATCTCGGGGTTAATGGACCTAGAGGTAAAGAACTAGGATCTGCTGCCCGCCATGCCGGAGACGGCCGGAAGGAGCCGGAGACGAGTTTGGGTGGCGGAGGAGAGCGGAGGGAAGTGGAGGGAAGAGGATAATTTAGTCCGGCGAGTGGATTTGGAGGAATTTATGTGGGATCAGATGGGCCAGCATGGGCCTGATTCGACATGGCGGGCGTGCCCGGGCACCCCATGATAGAAGGGAGAGAGGGATTTGGTGCAATAGTTGTTGTATTGCTTGAGCCTCGTGGGCATATAAATAGGAGTACAATGATCAACTTGGAGTACAAGACAAGGCAGGACAAATCCTAGTCTATCTTATGTTTCCTAATTAATCTATATACTCAACATCCCCCCGCAGTCACAACGGTAGCGACGTAGACTGTGAGACTGGAGAAGAATCCGAAGGCAAGCCGACGGACACCCCCCATGGTCGTAACGGTCGACGCATCGCGGAAGTCGTGGCTGGAGTGGAAACCAACGAGGTTGCTCAAGCAGGCGGTACCCCTTTGTGCCGTTTGTCGATGTAGCCGAGAGCGTACGGTGGTGGAGCCGTGGTCGAGGTAGCCGTGCGAAGAATGCCGTGGTCGATGTCGAGTCGGGGTAGCCGGTGTCGAGGAAGTCGCCGTGGAGCCGCGGGCGCAAGGAGGCGCCGAGTTAGTCGTGGGCGCAGTGGTGTCGAAGTAGTGGTGCGCCAGGAAGTAGATGATGTTGACGACGCGTCGCGGCAGGTTTGCCAAGCCCAGGGACACATCATGGACGAAGGCACGCACCGGTGTTGCCACCACCGGGCATGTGTAGACGTACGAAGACGAAGTTGACGAAGCGCCGACCAAGCTTGCCAGGGCCGGGGACACGTTGTGGATGAAGGCACGCGGCAGTGTTGCTAGTACCGGGCATGCGTAGACTGGGACCTGCACGAGCTATACGCCATGTCAAAGAAGTCAGAGAGGCCAGCAGAGAAGGGCTCGACGACGATTGCGGCGCCCATCGGCGTTGGGCCGATGTCACCAACGGTGGTAGGAGTAGATGAAGTGGTCGGGGTAGATGACGGCGACGCTGGCGACGGGCTGGTGCTTGGACAGAGACCGAAGGGGGTGGAAGGGCGGTGCGGTGGCTATGAAGGTAGCGGCGGCGGCGGTCTGATGGCGGTGGCGGCGGCGGCGGTCTGATGGCGGTGGCGGCAGCGGCTACGTTAGGAGTGCGGCAGCGATGCTCAAAGTAGGCGAAGAAACCTGACAGTGTGACGAAGACCGGCGTGGACAGTGACGTTCCCGCGCCAAGGGAGACGGCGCGGCGCATTCCACGGGAGGTCGACGCACGGTGACGGCGAAGTGAATAGCGGGCCGCGGCGCTACGGCCTAAAGGGGTGACGCAGCGGCGCCAGGAGGGTCGAGGCGATGGCGGGAAGACCTCGGGGCGGCGGCGGGGACCGCTGGCCGCAACGCTGCGGCCCGAAGGGGCGACGCAACGGCGGTTCGCGAGTCGGTGTAGCCGCGGGGACAGCCTCAGGGCGGCGGCGGGGACCGCGTATTGTGACACTACGGCCCGAAGGGGCGATGCAGCGGCGACGCACGGGTCGATGCAGCCGCGAGGTGAACCACGGGGCGGCGGCGCTATGGCTCGACGGGGCGACGCAGCGGCAGCCCAATGCTCGATCGGTGGAGAGGTGCGCTGAACTCAGGGACGATCTTCACGGGACCTGCGGAGGCGCGCGTAACCGACGGGCCAGGTTGGTTGCGCGGCGTTGATGAGGAGGATCGCCGTGGCAAGCGGATGATCAAGCCGATGGCGCGCGGGGTCGGGGACTCTGCTCGGTGGAGGCGTGGTGGCGGCGGAGTCCAAGATGAAGTCGGCGACAACGGACGGCATGAGACGTCGTGCGGACGAGCTTGTCAGCACCAGCACACGGGCTGCCAAAGCAACACCGGCGCCCACGCAGCGAGGCCTGAACGACCAACGGAGCAGCGGCGCCCGAGTTGAGGCAGCCGACAAGCCTGACGCAGCCGTCCCGATGCAGCCGAGGACGAGGCCGGCGAGGTAGACCATTGGGCCGTCGTGCAGACACGGAGGAGGCGGGTGATGTGGACCGATGGGCGGGCCGGCGCGCGACCGACGACTATGATTGGCCGTCGCATGGCGCGTGGCCGCCGGGTCGGGGCGATGCGGATGTCCCGGTCGGAGCAGGCCGATGACGACCGGCGCAGGGTGACGGGCGGACCGACACGCAGAAGACGGCTGGCCCTGACGGGCCGCCTCGGCGCGCGTGGCTGCCGGGTCGGAGGAGAGGCCGGCTGGTCGCGTCTGGGTCGAAGTAGAGGCGCTCGGTGTCGACGGCGGCGATGGGCGACGCAAACCGATCAAGCATAGATCGGAAAACCAAAAAGAAAAACGCCGATCAAAACGACCGGCGAGAGAGCGAAAAAATCCGGAGCAAGGGCTCGGAAAAAAGACTCTCTAGGGCAGCCGGTCAACACGACCGGCAGACGAACCCTAGGTACGGGCGGCGCGGCCCCCGGCGGCGGTTTTGACGGCCGACCGCCCCGGGGGGGCGCGCAGGTGCGGAAGCGGCGGCGGCTAGGTTTTAGGATCGACTTGCGATAGATACCATGTTAGAAGGGAGAGAGAGATTTGGTGGAATAGTTGTTGTATTGCTTGAGCCTCGTGGGCATATAAATAGAAGTACAGTGATCAACTTGAAGTACAAGACAAGGCATGACAAATCCTAGTCTATCTTATGTCTCCTAATTAATCTATATACTCAATACCCCATATTCACCTCATATTTAGGCTGGATAAATGAGGTGCCGATCAGTCCGGATATTTAACGGCCGTTTGAGAGGTTCGTTTGAATCGAAAAAACGTGACCGGGCAACTCGCCCGGACGTACGATGCAGGTTTGAGAAGTCCGGATGCAGATCCTCTTAGATCTCAATGCGATGGCGATAATGTCACGCGCTGCGTGCCTGGTTGCCTGCCTGAGCCCTGGTTTCCTTCCGTCTAAAAGGTCACGGGCGAGTTACTTTACCATCGGATCTTTCTCGTGGTACAACATACAGTTTTGCAACTTTCACCATCAACACTCGTACAGCATGCCTTTGTACCTTGACGCCTATTCCTGATGAGATTATTTTGCCGGAGCAGAGTGCCTTTGTACCTGGACGCCTCAGAACAGACAACGCTTTAATTGCTTTTGAGTGCTTTCACTACATACAGCAAGAGAAGGACCTTGAAAAAAGCTTTTGCGCTTATAAACTGGATTTGTCCAAGGCATATGACAGGGTGGACTGGATCTTCTTGGAGCGAATGATGCAAAAGATGAGTTTCGCTCACCGATGGGTAAACTGGATTATGTCATGCGTCACCTCAGTAAGATACACTGTAAAATTCAATGGTACCCTCTTGGATTCGTTTGCACCGTCCCGTGGGCTACGGCAAGGTGATCCTCTATCCCCGTTCCTATTTTTATTGGTGGCTGATGGGCTATCTGCTTTGTTGAAGAAAGGGAAAAAATGGAGATTTCACCCCGCTAAAGGTGTGTCGCAGAGCTCCTGATGTGTCCCATCTGCTTTTTGCAGATGACACACTACTCTTTTCAAAGATGAAGAGGAGCAAGCAAGGAATGTGAAGCAAGTCCTGCATGCTTATGAGAGAGCCACCGGACAGAGCATTAATCCGGCCAAATGCAGTGCCTTATTTGGTGATGCGTGTCCAAGTAAAGAGCAGCAGAAAGTACGTGCAGTTCTTAATATTGTGACAGATCTGTTTGAGGACAAATACTTGGGGTTACCCACACCGGAGGGTCGCATGTCTCGTGGGAAATTTCAAAACTTGCAATCCAGATTGTTGAAGAGAATCATAGCATGGGGAGACACGTTATCCTTGGCTGGAAAGGAGACGATGATCAAAGCTATTGCGCAGGCTATACCGACGTATGTTATGGGGGTGTTTAAGTTTCCTATGTCTGTATGTGATGACCTCAACCGCATGGTCCGGAACTTCTGGTGGGATGCATCGGAAGGGAAGAGGAAGACACATTGGCTGCCTTGGCCAAAGATCTTGGCGCACAAAACACAGGGCGGGCTTGGTTTCCGCGATTTTCACGCCTTCAACCAGGCCCTCCGTGCCCGGCAGGCGTGGCGCTTACTAATTAATCCTCACAGCTTATGTGCGCAGGTGCTCAAGGCGAGGTATTACCCTGAAGGCCGCCTAGAGGATACAGTCTTCTCCGGCGACGCCTCCCCTACGTGGCAGGCCATTCAGTATGGCCTTGAGCTCCTCAAGAAGGGCCTCGTCTGGCGTGTAGGGGATGGCCGTAACATCCAGATTTGGTGAGATAGATGGATCCCCCGCGAGCCTTCACACCAACTTATTACCCAACAGGGTACCTGCCGACTACGACGAGTGGCCGAGCTCCTGCACGAGGATGGGGCATGGCGCCTTGACCTGCTCCATCGCTACTTCCACCCGACAGACGTGGAGGTGATCTCCAGCATACATACTTCGACCCGCCTCACCGACGACATCATCGCATGGGCCCTAGAGAAGAACGGTATCTTCACCGTTCGATCCGCTTATCGGTTCGCCATGGACGAGCGCGAGCGTCCACTGGCCACCGCCACGAGCAGGGCACCGGATGGTCATCACGCCATCTGGAAGATCATATGGGGGTGCCCTGCTCCCCCAAAGGTACGCGTGTTTGCTTGGAGGATCGTTATGAACTCGCTTGCTACTTGGGCAAATAAGCTCTCTCACCATCTTGAGGTTTCTGACCTATGCCCCTTGTGTGGACTGGAACGGGAGGATATGGTCCACGCTTTCTGCAGGTGCCCTTTGGCAAAGGAGTTGTGGCACGCTATGGCCACGGATTGGTGTATCCCCAAGGTGGAGGACATCCTGAACATAGGTCCGGAATGCCTATTCACCCTGCTGGACCCCCTTGACGAGGCAACGAGGATGATCGTCCTTATGATCATGTGGAGAACCTGGCATGTCCGGAATGAGATCACACATGACAAGAAGCCGCCCCCTTCTGAAGCCTCACGACGTTTCTTGCATGGGTACATTACTTCACTGCTCTGTATCCAACAATTCCCAAATGATGATGTGGTCAAGGGGAAGATGACGGTCTCCTTGCGCCATTTGTCACTCGGCTTGCTAAGGCGGCTAAGGAGGAGCGATCATGGACCGCGCCAGCGTCGGGATGCACTAAGCTGAATACCGATGGCAGTTTTGTTGCGGCGACGGGAGCGGCAGGAGGAGGGATGATTTTGCGCGATGATCGAGAAGAAATCATCTATACTGCATGTAGAGAGCTGCACACATGCGATAATGCCTTGGAGCGGAGCTTGCGGCATGCAAGGAGGGCTGGTCATAGTGGGGAGTAACTTAGACTAGTAACATGCATATGTTTCTAGTCTATGTTACTACATCTATAGTGCATAGTACTCCCTCCATTTACTTATACAAGGCCACTATGGAATATACATTTTACATCAATACAAAGCCACCAACAGTAATCGAGGAAAGAATTAATGATATTTCTTCATAGGAGCAACATGTTTAATACTTGCATGAATGCAGTCATAATAACACTAGCTACTTCCTTCACTCAGTTTTTTTGCATGCATGTTACGTATTAATGATCCCAGTAAACGAAAAGAAAGTTGGCTTATAAAGTATGCATTAAATTTTACCTTGGTACCTGTAATTTAAGTTTGTGGCCTTGTAGACTAGCCACAGTGGGAGTAACTTCGATAGTAACATTGAGTCCAACTCAGCAAATTTGCTTATGTGGCAGTGAGTTAATGAGGAGAGATGTAGTACTAGTAACTTAGCTAGTTACTGTAACATCACATGTCCCAATGCAATATGAGGATATAACCTAATAAATGAAGCTTTGCATGTTACCACACTTATGTTACTACCCACTATTGAGGTAGTAATATAGTCTAGGGATATGTGTATATTACTATTGTATGTTACTCTCCATTGTGGCTAGTCGTATACAAAAATGAAGGGAGTATCATAGATTAGCATCATATGTGGTCTCATTTATTGCCATGCATGACACATAGTAGCATCACATTTATTATGTTACGGTATCTACCTATGTTACTATAACCATCTTTTTCTTCTTTAATTGTCTGCCACATAAGCATGTTTGCGAGTCCCAAGTGCATGATACTACTTATGTTATCCCCACTATGGCCAGCCTCATACCATAGACAATTTGCATCTATCAGACTAGTGGGGGGCGTCCGATGAGGTGCATCCAGGTCGTCCAATCATAATCAGGCCCACCCAAGATTTGTTGACTTATTTGTCAATTGATTGCTTCCTTCGTTGATTGATTGCTTCCTCCATAACTGCTACCTCTATCCCCGCTAATCCTTCAAAAAAATCTCTCTATTACGGATTTTTCCTCCGAATCTACAGCGCACACATGCACCGCTACAATTAAGTTTGCTTCCAACAAGTGCATCACATAATTGCTTCCAGCGTCTGAACAAATTTGCTTCGGCTACAACCAAATTTATTCAATCTAATAGAAAATTGTGTTTGAGCTAACAAAAATGTGTGCCCATTAATGGTTATTTATTTTTCCAACTAAACAACAGTTTGTTTCTGTCGACTAGAAAATTTGCTTCCATTGCAAGTTAATTTTGCTTCTCTCGGCAAAAGTTAAATTTATTTTTGCTGAGACAAATTGTACATCTTATATATAACAAACAAAAGGTTGGTGCCAAAGAGAAAGGAATTTGCTTCCATGCAACAAAAGCTTAATACAAATACAAAAAAAGATTACATAAGAAAAACTGTTACAAGGTCCACGTGTAAGATGGCTGGGAAGCAAGGGTATTGTGAGCGGCGCAATGGGGTACACGTACGCAAAATGTTGCCAAATAAATATTGTCGCCATTATAATGGAAGCAAGAAAAGGAACACTACAGCCGAAAGTGCTATTCTGAGCTCGAGCTCAGATCTCAGCCGTTCACTAGCGCTAAGATTCGCACCACTCCGAGTATTTTACTCTGTATTCGAGCAATATGCATGGCTTTTTCACAGCATGTGGCCCACCCAACCACCACATTGATTGTAACGGCAGTCATCCTCGCAGGCCCGGCTCAGATGGACCCTTGCGATGTGGGCCACGGCTCAGCCGTTAGCCAGCAAACGGACGTCGTCCTCCGTCACACCGCTCCGATTATTTTAACTCCTGCAGCTTCCACTCCAAGATTCTTCTGCTACCCCTGCTCTCCCCCTTCCCTTATCCCCTTCTCCTCGCCGTGAACACTAGGGCTGGACCAAAAGCTCGTAGCTCGCGAGCTTAACAAGCGCTCGATAGTTCGGCTCGTTAAGCTCGTAGCTCGCTTCTTAATGAATAGAGTCAATCATTGATTTTAGCTCGTTAAGCTTAACGAGCTTAACGAGTGAGCTAACGAGTTTCGCGAGTAGCTCGTTAAGCTCGTTAGTAACAACAGAACACATATTTTCATATTATGTGACAAACTTTTTGTAGCTCCTCAGGCCATCTATTTAATCTAATCGACATATGAGGCAAAAAACTACTTTATTTTTTTTTGTAGTCACCATATTTATCTTGAAAACCATACCTACACATTCATCATGTATATCGTAACACATTATAATCTGTTAACGAGCGCTCGCGAGCGCTCACGAGCTTAACGAGGTTCAAACGAGCCGAGCCGAGCAGGATTTTCTGCTCGTTGATCTTAACGAGCTTAACGAGCCGAGCCTTAACGAGCACGAGCTTAACGAGTACGAGCTTAACGAGCCGAGCTGCTCGTTAGTCCAGCCCTAGTGAACACCCAGATCGAAAACCATGGCAGCTCGAGCAGGTGCTTCCGCTGATTCCTTGCCCAACTTGTCACGACAAGGTGGTTACCTTCGTCTAGAACAGGACTTCCTCGATCATGAAGATCGGGAGCTCACCCCTGCTCCCCCTCATGGTGATCACTTCATATACAAGTTGTTGCTTCAGATAAGCCAACTTAAACTGCAAATGAATTCAGTTTCAACAAGTTAGTCTTCTGAATGCATGAACAAACTAATCAATTTTGATCTAGTGTCTTTTTCCATTTTCATATGAACTCACCTCTCCGAGCTGCCTCTCAAGGTACAGTCCATTGTAGACCCTCCAGTAGTGACCAAGGTAAATCCAGCAGCCCTCGCTGTGAATGATGTGAAATTAGAGTTCAATTACCATTAGATTTTCCCACACATCTCGCACGGCTCATTCATGTTGTACCCGTAAGTGACACTCCAGCCATCCTCTGGGACATACCAGTCAGCGAAATGATTGCTGAGGCACCGCCGAAGTGCCCTCAGCACCAGGTTCGCATTAACTTTGTGTTTCACACTCATCTCATCATTGTGGATGCTCGTCTCTGTTGGATCCAAAACAACAAGAGTCCTCTCCTCAATGTCCACCACATAATAAGAAAAGCCTCCCATCATTTCCACAGGGAGAAAGAGCTGCACATCACAGTGAAATCATAGACAAAAAGGGTTAAATCTGTATGTGACACCAAAACTTCAGTATTCAATAATTACGTACTTTTTTTGTCCACTGCAACCTGTACCCACCAGGATTTGCTTCAGCAGCTTCATTGCCTGGATGATAGTCAAGAACTTAGACAGTTACTTATCACAAGTATGAAAGGTGACATTATGTAGTACAAAAAGTGCAGAACAAGAGAACCCACAGTCATTCCTCAATGCTGGACTAGCTGGTACGACTCCACCAGCCATGTATTCTCACCCCGCACGCCGTGTCACTCGAGTGAGCACCTGTCCATTACCTGTGTTCTGGGATAAACCTGCTGATTTTCCAAGTATTTTCGTCAGCCACATTTTCATGTTCTCTATAATAAACCATACAGTCAAGGTGTCGAAAGTATAGTCTGCTTACTTGCTCGGATAGGACGTCCATTATCTTCCTGACTTGCAATGTTCCCAGCGTTGCTGCTAATGTCATCTGTTTACGAGCTATCAGTTGGACATATTGTCTCAACAATGTGCGAGAAGCGGACCTTCTTTATTTTCATACTCCCCTTTCGTTTCAACCTCTTCCTCCTCCTACGGATCCTTGACTGGTTTACATTGCTCTGCGCTCCATCGATGCCACTGCCACCCATGCGTGTATGCCCTGCGAAGTTTGATATTACATGAACTATTAGGAAAATTTGTAGTACGGTATCCTTTCTAATGATTTTTCTGTTTTTTCCTCGCTTACTTGCAACGCGTGATACTCTGATAACACCACTCTGACTGACATCCAAAGTTGTTTGAACACCTACACCTTAAAAAGCACAAATGATTGAATACACTGCCATTTTCCTCAACCATTTTATTATACAGGATTTCCAGACATCTACAAAACATGTACCAGCTGTTCGACCTCCTGAAGTCGCTTTTCTTTGTGTACAAAGGACTCAACGACTCCTTGGCCTTCGTCAAAATGTGCCATTTGCACCATCTGTGTGTTGTCCCTGGCATAATATTTATGATAGACAGCTCCATGGCACGGTTTTGGTCTACAAATCAGTTCAAACGACCAGGTAAACAATCATGACTAAATATAGATTAGCTATCTGTCGAACAAAGGATTGCCAAAATTACCAAACAGAGTTAATACCTGTAAGTATGGTCATGGGTACAGAAACACCCATCATTCTCAGGAATTCTGAGAAAACTCACTCGAAACTCTCTTGGGTTTCTTCGCGAACAAGAACACCAGCCAGTATCCTATCACACTCTGAAAGTGATTGTTCACCCCAACAAAAATCCCGAAAGGCATGTCATATAGGTTGGTCCTATAAGTCGTATCGAATGTTATGACATCGTCAAAGAAGTTGTACTGCAGCCTGATGCTCCCAGTTGCCCACATCAGATTCTTGATCCTCCCCTCACCGGCAGCTTGAACCCTGTATGTGAAGTGTGGATCTTTAGATCCAATCTCTGCAAAAACATCCATCGTCTTCTTCACATCATAACATTCATCGCATTCTCACTGTTCATCTTGCCACTCAGATTACGCAGAGACTTCTTGCTGACACGGTTTGGGCAAGGTGCTCTGCTGGGAGCTGCAGCTTCAATCTTTAGCCTCGTGAAAACAGCCAACTATGATATTAGCTTACAAATGTACGCCATGCATCATTTTTTACTTACAGCAACTTAATCCTTAGCCTGCCTACATGCATGTAATCCCCTGATTTGCAAGCATATTTTTACTTACAACAACTTAATAATTTTATTTAAAATTCCATGAGATTATTGATGGTAACAACAAATCCGTCACTAACTATGCACACAAGAATTTGCCATTGCATACTGCACACCCTAGTTGAGCAAACCTACAACATATTTTACTGACCCAAATTATTTGCATGCTCAACTCAATCACTTACCTTTTGTTCCATCCATGAGCCCGGGGGTTCATCTTCCCGGTTATCAGTTCCGAAGCCGCCGGAGAGTTCTCTCTTATTTCTGCCGCCACTCTGCCGGCCGCCAAGATTTGACCGTCCACGCTGGCAACAGCCGGCGACCCCCCCCCCCTCGGCACGCTGTGATCCTGTTCCGCACGTGCTGCTCCGGTGGCTTTTCATCCCCCATCGCCCGTGTCTGCTGTGCCGCACCCTTTTCTACCACAGGAGCTGGCACTATACTCTTGCCTACCTATTCCAGGAAAGTAGATCTGATTGATGATGAACCAGAACCAAATCCCTTTGAGTAAATCGATCCAGACAGCTAATCCAATGATTCAACCACGAGAAAAAGAGAGGGATTTACGAACCCACGTATCGTCTGCACGAGGAACTCCATGGCTTGCCGCCGCCGCCGCCGCGCGCTTGCTGTCCACCACCAAGTCTCCACCACCCAAAAAATGAAGAAGACACTAGAACGGGGACGACTAGAACGGTGCATCCATCTGATCCCTGACCCCAACGTACGGACAAAAGAAACGTCCTGGCCCACGGATCAGACGTGCACGCATATTCTGTGCCACGGCTCGCCTCGTCTCACCCCGAACGGGCCGTCTTCCATCCGGTTGATTATGACCCACTACCCACCCGTACCCTATACGTATTACTAAACAATCCTTATTTTCTAGCAGCCCACCACCTCCTGTATAAACAAATGGCACAGATCCTCATGCACAAAACAACGCCCACGATAAAGAGCTCATAGGAGCTCGGGCTCAATATCCTGCTCGGTTTAATGGTACTAGTAGCGCAACATGGCAATATCCTGCTCGGTTTAATGGTTGCGGAAGCTCGAACTGACACACTGCGTCATCAAGCGCATCCTTGGGGAGGGCTTCAGTCGTTATCTCCGCTCATGTCTTCACTACCTCATCTGCCGCCTTTAGTTTGACGTCGCCATTCTGTGGGGAGGTCGGTGCAAAGCTTTTGAGAAACCAAAGGTTCATGGTTGACATCATGTGGCACAAACATGCAGCAGAAACTTCCCTGAGAAAACCAGAGAACGCTCAAACTATCAAAACATGGCAGTGGAAGCACAAAAAAATAAAATAAGCATGGCTTACACGAACCAACAATTTGATCTATCAGAAAATGCATGATAGTTGGCGGAAGCATGGAAAATTGAGGAAAAAAAAGTGCTCAGAAACATATGTGATACGTAAAATTAGAAACCATAGCTTACACGAAGCATCGATTGGAATGAATGAAACATACATGATAGGAAATGGAAGCATATAAAATTGAGACGAAGAGAAAACTTAATACTATAGGAAATATATGCGACACAAAATTAGGAACCATGACTTTACAAGAAGCAACGAGTTGATCTGTCACAACATACATTGGGTTGTGTTTTCATTAAAATGGGGCTGCAAAAAAAAGAACAATAGAAACACCCAAAAACCAGGGACTATGGCTATTTTGACTGGTCCTTCCCTTGGTGAATTACTTAAGACATTCATTTTTTTTTAAAACGGCACTTTATTACTTAAAAGGTTTAAGCATTACACCCGACCTCTGCATAACTAAAACGCACACAGCCAACAAAGTCCTCATGACAAGCCAAAATAAAAGAAGAAGGCGAAATACAAAGATGAATATATGCATGACGCCTAAACCGTAGGAGGCCCAATCCTAAGATCATGATGCCACCCATGTTGGGTAAAAGTATCCCTCGCTGCAGCCTCCAATCGTGTACACACCTCCGTAAACAGATCTCGATTCTTCACTCCCTGTAGAGAGGACCCTAAACGAAGCGTCCCGGTACATCTGTAGATAACCTGCATAAGGGAAATACTTTTATCATTAAAAACTTTATCATTTCTACATAGCCAAAACGACCAAATCACGTCAAGCGCTTCCATCCTGAGAAGAATTCTAGACATGTGATCAATCACATGTAACCATTGCCAAATATATTAGCAACACTACACGGAGGATACAAGCCAGAAGCTATCTGGATGACTGACCGTATAGAACGAGCCAATTTACAATGGAAGAACAAATGTTTTATTGTCTCATCATGCGGAGTTGCGGAAAAAATACACATTGTGTACTTCCATGCCAATTCCTCTTAATAAGGTTATCTTTAGTAAGAATGACTCCACGACGAAGATACCACGCAAAGATTTTATTCTTAAGAGGTATCTTCATCTTCCAGATCTTCTTATTATTATCAACTGGCACATCTGACTGGATCAAAGCTCTATACATAGACTCCACTGAGAACCACCCATTCGCATGTAGGTTCCAATGAAAGACATCGGACCCTTGTGACAACTGCACCGTGGTTAACCGTTGGAGCAGTATGTTCCACAATTGGAGTCTAGGTCCAAATAAATCCCTTCTGAATGTCACATTTGGCGGAAATGATTCCAAAACCTTGGCAATAGTATCTCCCTTGTGATGCACAATATTGTACAGAGCTGAATATTGTTCCCGGATAGTAGCATTACCTGGCCACTTATCCTCTCAGAATCTAATTTCCGAGCCATCATTAATTGAGAAGGAACCATAGCGGAAGAAATATTTCTTTGTTACCATTAGTCCGGCCCAAAAATGAGAGTCCCCAGGCTTCCAGTATAATTGGGATACCGCCTTAGAAGCCACATATTTTCTCCTTAGAAGGGTTTGCCTTACACCATCTTCCGTCAACAACTTAAACAACCATTTACCGATGAGGGCCCTATTCTTAACCTCAATGTCATGAATGCCCAAACCGCCTTTGTCCTTGGGACAGCAAACCATACTCCATTTAGCCAGCGATATTTTCTCTCTCTCTACCTCCTTGCCAAAAGTATCTCGATCGAAAGTAATCCAATCTATGTAGTACTCCTTTTGGCAATAGGAAGAAGGAAATCATATATAGTACCATGTTACTTAGTACTGAATTTATGAGGACCAACCTTCCACCCAGAGATAGCAATTTACCTTTCCAACTTCTAAATCTTTTTTGTAGTCTCTCCTCGACATGTTTCCATTCAACATTTGTGAGTCTCAAATAATGTATCGGTATCCCCAAATAAGTGATCGAAAACTGGCCCAATCCGCATCTGAATAGCTCAGCATACAGATGGGCCTCGTCTTGAGCCTCGCTAAAACAAAACAGTTCACTTATATGGAAATTGATCTTAAGACCTGAGAGTTGCTCGAAGGCTGATAAAATTAATTTCAGATTTCTTGCTTTCTCGAGGTCATGATCCATAAAGAGAATCGTATCGTCTCGGCATATTGGAGGATAGATAAGCAACCATCCACTAGATGATTCACTACCCCATCAATTTGGCCATCAACCTTGGCACGCTCAATCATGACCGCTAACATATCAGCCACTATATTGAATAGCATGGGCGATATTGAGTCACCTTGTCGCAATCCTTTCTTCATTTGGAAATAGTTGCCAATGTCATCATTGACTTTAATGGCAACACTACATCCAGACATGAAACTATGAATCATAGCGCGCCACTCTACAGAAAAACCTTTCATTATGAGAGTCTCTTGAAGAAAAGACCACTTGATTTTGTCATAAGCTTTTTTAAAGTCGATTTTAAGAACCACCCCATTTAGTTTTTTCTGATGCAGTTCGTGAATTTTTTCATGAAGGACAACAACCCCATTTAGGATATTTCTGCCTTGCATGAAAGCAGTTTGAGAAGGACAAACCACATGTTCAGCAAACGAATTTAGCCTAATTGTCGCTACCTTAGTGAATATTTTAAAACTAACATTAAGGAGGCAAATTGGATGATATTGATGTATCCTTTCAGCCTCATTAACCTTAGGTAATAAAATAATTTCACCGAAGTTTAAGCGGAACAACTCTAGTTGGCCAGTGTGAAGGCAACTCTAGTTTCTAGAACTCAGCGAGAAAACCATCAGGACCCGGTGCTTTGTTATGCTCCATTAGGGAAACCGCCTTTCTAACTTCCTCCTCAGAAAATGGAGATGTTAGAAGGCTATTTTCCTCATCAGAAACCCGGGGGATGTCATCTGTTCGAGACTCATCCATCGAGAAGTTTCCTTCCTCCGGAGTTCCGAATAGATTTTTATAATAACTAGTGATATAAGACTTAAGTTGCTCATGCCCTTCAATCGTGCCCTCCTCCTATTGTAGGGAATGAATAAGTTTCTCCCGATGTCTACCATTAGCGACACCATGGAAAAATCTCGTATTCGAATAACCTTTCAGGATAAACTGAGAGTTTGAATGTTTGTACCACTTGAGTTCCTCCTCACATAGCATGTGAGCTAACTGGCATTTGATTGACTCTTGATCTCTATTTCAATATCGGAGAGAGGTCTAATCTCTGCCAGAGCTTCTAAATCATCAGTAATAGATGAAAGACGAAGCTTCTCCTTTTTGAGGATACCCGCAGTGTGCCTAGCCCATCCACAAAGGAACTTACGTAATGCACATATTTTGTTGTTCCATATGTGTATTGTGTTGGGGAACGCAGTAAATTCAAAAAAATTCCTACGCACACGCAAGATCATGGTGATGCATAGCAACGAGCGGGGAGAGTGAGTCCACGTACCCTCGTAGACCGAAAGCGTTAGCACAATGTAGTTGATGTAGTTGTACATCTTCACGATCCGACCGATCCAAGTACCGAACCTACGGCACCTCTGAGTTCAGCACACATTCAGCTCGATGACATCCCGCGAACTTCGATCCAGCAGAGCTTCACGGGAGAGTTCCGTCAGCACGACGGCATGATGACGGTGTTGATGTTGCTACCGATGCAGGGCTTTGCCTAAGCACCGCTACGATATGACTGAGGTGGAATATGGTGGAGGGGGGCACCGCACACGGCTGGGATAGATCAACAGATCAACTTATATGTCCATGGGGTGCCCCCCTCCCCGTATATAAAGGAGTGGAGGAGGGGAGGGGCCGGCCCTCTCTATGGCGCACCCTGGGGAGTCCTACTCCCACCAAGAGTAGGATTCCCCCCCTTCCAAGTAGTAGGAGTAGGAGAGAAGGAGAGGGAAAAGAGAAGAGAAGGAAGGAGGGGGCGCAGCCCCTCCCCCTAGTCCAATTCGGACAAGGCCTTGGGGGGGCACGCGGTCTGCCTCTCCCTCTTTCCCTTAAAGCCCAATAAGGCCGATATACTCCCCGACGAATTCCCGTAACTGTCCGGTACTCCGATAAATACCCGAATCACTCGGAACCTTTCCGATGTCCGAATATAGTCGTACAATAGATCGATCATTACATCTCGACCATTTTGAGACTCCTCGTCATGTCCCCGATCTCATCCGGGACTCCGAACTACCTTCGGTACATCAAAACACATAACTCATAATATAAATCGTCATAGAACGTTAAGCGTGCGGACCCTACGGGTTCGAGAACTATGTAGACATGACCGAGACACATCTCCAGTCAATAACCAATAGCGGAACCTGGATGCTCATATTGGCTCCTACATATTCTACGAAGATCTTTATCGGTCAAACCGCATAACAACATACGTTGTTCCCTTTGTCATCAGTATGTTACTTGCCCGAGATTCGATCGTGGGTATCCTCATACCTAGTTCAATCTCGTTACCGGCAAGTCTCTTTACTCGTTCTATAATGCATCATCCCGCAACTAACTCATTAGTCACATTGCTTGCAAGGCTTATAGTGATGTGCATTACCGAGAGGGCCCAGAGATACCTCTCCGACAATCGGAGTGACAAATCCTAATCTTGATCTATGCCAACTCAACAAACACCATCGGAGACACCTGTAGAGCACCTTTATAATCACCCAGTTACGTTGTGACGTTTGGTAGAAAACAAAGTGTTCCTCCGGTATTCGGGAGTTGCATAATCTC
Organism: Triticum aestivum; assembly: GCF_018294505.1. NCBI lineage: Eukaryota > Viridiplantae > Streptophyta > Magnoliopsida > Poales > Poaceae > Triticum > Triticum aestivum. The sequence goes on along the minus strand of NC_057801.1, from coordinate 839,548,894 downwards.
ATAGTCATAGGAACATGTATAAGTCATGAAGAAAGCAATAGCAACATACTAAACGATCAAGTGCTAAGCTAACGGAATGGGTCAAGTCAATCACATCATTCTCCTAATGATGTGATCCCATTAATCAAATGACAACTCATGTCTATGGCTAGGAAACTCAACCATCTTTGATCAACGAGCTAGTCAAGTAGAGGCATACTAGTGACACTATGTTTGTCTATATATTCACACATGTATTACGTTTCCGGTTAATACAATTCTAGCATGAATAATAAACATCTATCATGAAATAAGAAAATAAATAATAACTTTATTATTGTCTCTAGGGCATATTTTCCTTCATATTGGGGTAAGCCCGGCAACCGGTTTATCCCACACCTCCTTGACCATTTCATTGAATCCATCCCGATGCAACCAACCTAATTCAAACTTGAATTTGCATCGGTATTGTGGTCGAGGTAATCCAGTGGTTAAGAGAATGGGTGCATGGTATGAAATAGCCTCTATAAGAGGAAGAGCGCGAACAGAAACCATAGGGAATTTGCCAGTCGGTATCCATTAAAACGTGGTCTAGCTTCTCATATGTCGGCTCCGGAAGACTATACGCCCAAGTGAAGTGCCTTCCAATCATGGAAACCTCTCGCAAATCTGGACTCTCAATGACATCATTGAAGAGGAAAGGCCAATGATTATCAAACCTACCTCGGCTTTTCTCATTTGGAAATCATAGCAAGTTAAAATCCCCACCAATAAGAATGGGGTAGGGATTATCTTTCGCCAGATTAACCAGTTCACGGAGAAAAACGGCCTTGAGCTCATCCTGGGCTGCCCCATACACGGCGACGAGGGTCCATGTGAAGTTGTCAGCTTTGTTTCCAATATGGAGTTTAATATGAAACTCTCCATCCGAACTAGCCAGAACATCCATAGTCCATGTGTTAATGTCATGTAAAATGCCCCATAACGGCCTCGAGGTGGCCGTGAAATCCAATTATAGTCTATCCCACCAGACAGGCAGTCAAGCAGACTTGCTGAGAAATCACATCTTCCTATTTCAGATAAAGCCAGAAAATATAAATTATACTCCCTATTACATTCCGCAATGAATAGATGTTTAGCTAAGTCAGCAAGACCTCTGCTATTAAAGAACATGCCATTCATAAGGAAACAGTAGGAGATTTAGAAAATTTCACCCTCTTAGAGGGTTTACGACCTTTTTTCGAACGGTCAGACTTGGTTCACGACCGGAAGTTGTAAGCTCATTCAATGAACTAACCCTGGGTTCCTCCAAGCCCACTTCCGAAACCTCCCCTGCTACATGAGCGAGTAGCTGACCATCTGATGTGGCATGCAGCTCCTCCTCATCTAGATGAGAGGTAAAAGGTTTGCTAGAAACTCATGAAGTGACCTTTAAACGATCATATTCCAAATATCTCAAAGCGTTTGTGGAAACAGAAATATGATTCTCATTATTTCCTAGACTAACACCCACATTATTCAACTTAGCAACGATGGATGTAGTAGAAAAAGATAAAAATGATTTGGGTGATGACGAAGTACCTTGGTTATCGAGGTTGTGCACAGCTTTACGCCGCCTTGGCCAAAGAGTATTCGTCAGTGTCCGCCGTTCCATCGTCAGTCACTGTATGGCGGGCACGGCGACGCGTCGGCGTCACCAGCGATGAAGAAACTCGTTTATGCCGTAGACACGCAAAAAGATCCTAAAAAACAAAGCCGACACTATTTCTTTTCTGAGGTGCGCGCCGTACCAATTTTGGGATCTTTTTGGGATCTCAAATTCTTTTTGGGATCTTTATGCGACCTTTACCAAAACAATGTGCGAGGTGCGTTCAAACATTTCTTTCTTCAACAATTTAGCCTACAACAGTATGGAGTGGTTTGAACAAAAGCAAGGCCTTCAGGTCAGCGCGCCATTCACCACATCTCGATGGCCGTAGACACGCAGAGCAAGTCAGCCGAGGCCTCCGCGTACCTTAACATATGGAACAAGCATCGTCTGTGCGTAGGAATAAGCAGAAGGACATCTCCATGAAAAGCTCGTGTGCTACCAGCAAGTCGCCATCCGCACACTCCCCGGCCAGGCCAAGGTCACCGGTGCCTTCCTTGGTGTCGTTAGCGCCACCCTCCTCACCTTCTATGAGGCTGCAGAGGTTAAAAGTGTTATTACTGCTTTGACTTTTGCAACTGAAAATAGCATACAGGATATATAAGTAAAAAATACACCAGTGAGCCTTAATTGAAACCTAAAGGAGAAGACTTGATCAGGAAGTATGCTGTTTGGGTACCTAGGACAGATCCATGGAAGAATTCCACAGATGTACAAGAACCGCGGGAATCAAACAAACATATCATGACTAGTAGATACAAACAAGAGCTAAACTTATGGGCAAAATCCACTAAAACGGTCAAACTAGCGATTACACCGGAATCATCACGAGAAGCAAGTGTTTGGCATCACAGGTCACAACACAACCAAGAATCCTAGAAAGTAAGTGTGGGAAAAATCCTCGGCGTCATTGGTGCCATCCTCACCGTCTATGACGCTACAGAACTTAAAAGTACTATTATTGTTTTTATATTTACAGAAGTAAAAACCCACCAACTGAGCAATATTTGATTTGAAGCCAAAAGGAGAACACTCAATGAGGAAGTGCAGTGTATGGGTACCTAGGACAGAGCCATGGCAAAATTTTACATATGTACAGGAACCATAGGAATGAAGCAACCATTTATATCATGAGTAGTAGATAAAAGTAAGGGCTAAAAATCCACTAGAACGGTGAGAATAGCAATTACACCTGAATCATCACGGGAGGTGCAAGTGTTTGTCATTACAGGCCAGAGCACAACCTAGAAATTGCAATGGCATTAAGTTCACCACGACTCCATGTGGATGGCCGTGGGCAGCAGAATCAGCCGAGGCTTCCACGTACCTTGAGATATGGTACAAGTATCATGTGTGCGTAGAAATCAATCAGCAGAAGGAAATCTCCATATATAGTGCTGTCACGCTACCAGCAACCCGCCATCCGCAACCTCCTCGGTGTAGTTGGCGCCATGCTCCTCAGCTTGTATGATGCTGCAGAACTTTAAAGTGTTACTGTTGAGCCTTTTTTAACTAAAAATAGCATGCAAGATTCAGAACAAAAAAAATACACCACTGGAATGATTTCAAACGAAAAAGGAGTGCACTTGGATGAGGAAGTGCGATGCTCGGGTACCTAGAACAGAACAGAATTCTATCACAAATGTAGATGAACCCTACTAGGAATCAAAGAACCATATATATCATGACCACTGTTTCAAATAGCCCGCTAAGAGACTTTGGTCCAAACAAATGAATAAACATTTTAAATAGCGTGCTATAGCGGATAGCATTTGGAAGAGGTCCGGCGCTAAGATGCTTAGCACTATTTAAAACTATGATCATGACAAGCTAATGGATACATATCAGGGCTAAACTTAAAAGTGAGGGCAAAATCCACAAACGGTGGATCACAGAATTTCACAAAATGTACATGAACCCTAGAACATAACACGATGATCCAGCGTACCAATGGGAACCACCAAGAACATGCTATTGTGTCCAGTGAACGTGCAAGGTGCGTTTAAACCGTATTTCTTTATATGGAAATGATGCAATATTGATATAATAATAAATCAACCAGTTCATGGTGGCATCTATCTTATGTTAGGGTGCAGATTTCACATGAGACATGGAGATTTGATGAGACAAATGATTATTATTATTAACTAGTTGATGAGAGGAAGCTCACTGTTTCCCTGTTGTATGTATATACCCATGATTTTTCTTTTTTGTGAAGCAAGCATCAGACACTCTTATTGGGTGAGTTACAACCGACTATTACTCATTTAAACTAAACTCTTTTATTTCTTAATAATTAAAATTTAAATTTTCCATATTTGATCATTTGTTAGAGTTTGGACATATGATCTTAACCAATATATTTGTGTACCATGTATAGCGCCTACATAATAATATAGGTAAATATTAAAATAATATTTTTTATATTTTAACAATAGGCATGAAAATATAACTTCAATAAATCTGAAGCATTTATTACAGGGAATTTGACGTAGCTGGTTCATTTTTGGGACACCTTTTTTCTTCGTACCCAAATTACTCTTGACCAGAGAAAATAGATAAAATAAAACATAAGTCTTTATAGACTAAGGTGTGACACTTCAATATCCATTGGCAGTTTTGTCCATTGTAGTTTCCTTATATATCATAGAAGAGGCCTAAAAATTAATTGAGGTTTCTAGATGTATGCATGTATATTTTCAATGCAAATAAATAAAGGATAATTATTTAGTACATACTAAATATGAAAACTAGAATATGGTAATTTTCTATGTGTGATTTTGTTCTATAAATGTTGTCTTTCATCTTAACTAGTTCAACAAGGATGCTTAGCACTTGGCTTGAGTTAGTAGCATTCAAATCAACTCACAATCAAATATGTTCTTTAATGATTTCATATGCAGTATGAAAAAAAATGTTTGGTACATGTATGCATGGAGAATTTTTGTACCAATTTGTTTTGGTAAAGCCGACACTTTGTTGGTGACCAGACAACAGGTGTCTTGGGTACTCGTGTATCAATGAATAAATTTCTCCATCTTCGTTAAACGAGAGAAAAGTTTTTCAGCCCACGAATTAACGGTGGTGCAAAAAAGGTACACTTCACACTTTCGTCAAGTCCAGTATATAAGGTACCCGCAAATCTCCCGCAACCGTTCG
>NC_057801.1:839541182-839543857 GCF_018294505.1 Triticum aestivum | reverse complement strand
TCTTACGCCTTCTTCGGACTGCCCCAACCCACCATATATCCTCCCCCTCGCCCGCGCGCATTCTCTCCTGGCGCCAGCTGCCCGCATTCATGCCGCTGCAAGGGTGTCGGACAACATTGAAGACGGCTCATGGCGGAGGCGACCTCTCACTGTATCCGCCATTGAAGAGTTGTCGGCCGAGGGCACCGCCCGCAATGGGTCTCCGGTGTCCGCGCCTGATTAATGCTGGAGACACGTGACTGCACAGGAAGGGATGGATATCTACCACACCCGTTAATTGCCATTGTCTATTCATAAGCCGCCATTAAGCATGCTCGTCGGCCGAGAAACCTACTCCAGCACCGCACATTGACGCACTCGGACACCACGCTTCACCGAAATCTGCTGTATAAAGGCGACCACACCCGGCTAAGGGCCTGTTTGGTTCCAAATAAGTCACCAACTTATAAGTTGAAAAGTGCAAAAAGTGACTTATTTTTCCAAACTGACCCGACTTATAAGTCACCCCAACTTATAAGTGCTCCACCCCAACTTAAAACTTATAAGTCACCCCCTTTTGCATGGGTCCCACCACTTGCATAATGTTGATTGGTGTGGAAATGTGTGGAAAGGTGACTTATAAGTCAGGTGACAACCAAACAGGTGTGACTTATAAGTCACTGGTTTTAAGTCACCTGACTTATAAGTAAGGACCAAACAGGCCTTAACTCCACACACAACACAAGCCCCTCCCCATCCTCCTCCCCGACTGCAGGTGGCGAAGCTCTGTGAGAGAGCCTTTCCACAGAGATTAAACACGCCATGGCCGCCGCCTGGCAGAGTCGCCTGATGTCTCCGACGAGGAGGATGAGACTGGCTTCGAAGACACCGCTCCGGCTCCCGCGCCTATGTGCACGCCGGCTTGAGCATAGAGCTGGCGCATGTACACTACAACGCCGCCATGGTGGAGGTGCAACCTGCATCGGTGCCTCTGTAGGTTTTCCAGCAGACCCAGGACGAGACGCGGTACAACATGTTGCTCCTGGAGCAGCATCGGCTGGCGTAGGGCTAGACCTACGACGAGCGGGCGAGCAAGGAGGCCATTGCCGCTATGGCCGTAGCAAACCACAACTTTGTCGCGGAGCTGCGTGCCATCTACAACATCGTCCACGCTCAAGTTGCCGCTCACCAGGAAGTGGCCGCCGTGGAGGCACAACTGCAAGTGATCGTGGATGAGAACAACACAAACTGCGCCTCCTAACCCACCGACGAACCATTAGCCGGCATGGTATGATGAAGGCAGTGATGGTGCCACCATTTCCATCGTGGACCTTACGTTCACCAGCGACGGACAGGTAGCAGACTCGTCCGAGGATGAGTAGGCCACGAGAGGCAGCAGTGCCCTGTGTCCCATGTGATTTAGGACACCTTCGATGTTATTGTTTTTCCTTTTGCCGATTTTACTACACAGTCACATGTATCTTGATCTAAGATTTATTTATATATTTTCACAAGGTATTGACCATATGCACAATAATCTCCATCATAATCACTATGCATCCAATGTCTTTTTTTCCTATGATAGTATTTTTCATCGAAAATGAAACCAAATGTTGCATGTTTCAATAATTGGTGGATTATAATTTCAGTTTGTTTTAATATATAAAATAATGGCATTTATACCTTTCATAATTAACAAGCATGTGTGAACAAAATCCCTATTGAAGAAATCTGCCGATTAACCCGTTAACTGACCAATTAAACATTACTCGTAGGGTCATCGAGTAGCCAATAAACCCAAAAATCGGCTGATTAATTGGTTAACTGGCTGATTAACTTGCAATTAGCCTATTAATTCCCTACTCACCAACCAACGGCCACTAGTAGAAAAGGGGGCAATGGTCCAGGCCGGGTCAGCCCATTAGTCCCGGTTCAGTCCAGAACCGGGACCAATGGTGGCATTGGACCCGGTTCGTGAGCCCCGGGGGCCGTCCGGGCCACATGGGCCATTGGTCCCGGTTCGTCTGGACCTTTTGGTCCTTGTTGGTGGGACGAACCGGGACCAATGGGCCTTGCTCCTGGCCCACCACCATTGGTCCGGTTGGTGGCTTGAACCGGGACCAAAGACAACCCTTTAGTCCCTGTTCGTGCCACCATTATTTCTGAGTTGTAATAAGTCATTAAAAATAAAAAAGAGGCGCAATGCTCGTTAATTAGCTTCAAGCCTTTCGGAATAGTGTAAACTGCAATGCACATAGCTCCGTGCAGTCTACCCTATTCCTCAAGGCTTGAAGCTAAGCAACGTGCAGGTTAGCATTGAGCCTCTTCTCCATCGTCTCTGCACTCAGGGCTTATAAACCGCTGCGAGTGCCTCTCGCTTGGCGAGGTGGGACTAAAACACAGCTGCAGCAAGAATCAACTAAAAAACTCTTTTACCGATTCATGCCACGAACCGGTACTAAAAGGTCGCCTTAAAACCTGTACCAAATAAAATGCCTTTGTAACAGCCTTGGAACTAGTACCGAAGGAATCAACTAAAAAGCTTTTATAAACCTCTAGTATTATTGAAACTAAAATTATATAAAATTTTGTTACAAACTTTAATAGAAAAAAGAATTATCATAAAAGAAAATAAATAAGTAATTATAATTCTGTTCAAAACATTAAAAGAAAAAAGAACTATCATAAAAGAAAAC
>NC_057801.1:839539886-839540564 GCF_018294505.1 Triticum aestivum | reverse complement strand
TAAAAGCAAAAAGAATTATCATAAAAGAAAATAATTAATTAATTAGAATTTTGTTACAAATTTTAATAGCAAAAAGAATTATCATAAAATAAATAAAGCAAAAAAACAAAAAAGGGAAAAAATAAAATAATTGCCACCTACTAGGCCACCACGGCCTGAATACGACTAGAGACCTTATTGGGCCAGGATTCAGGTCCACAGACTGCCCAGTAGGTCAACAGGCAGAGACACAAGTTTAGGCCAGTAAGCCTGCAATAGTGAGGACTTCAAATGGGAGGGCAGAGTTGGACTTATAAACAGGTGCGGCCGCTCCTCAGCTAGCGAGGTGGGACTAAACATCCCACTGCACCGTGCCAGCGCAAGGCCTTTAGTCCCGGTTGCTGGCACGAACCGGGACTAAAGGGGTGCATTGGTACCGGTTGGTGGCACCAACCGGGACCAATGCCTCTCTTTTGTCCCGGTTTGCGGCACCAACCGGGACCAAAGGTCTCTGCTTCCCGCCCCTTGGGCCACTGAAAAGAGGCCTTTCGTCCCGGTTGGTGCCACCAACCGAGACTAAAGGTCGCATTAGTCCCGGTTTGTCTCACGAGCCGGGATCAATGATCTGTCTATATATCTGGCACTCACCAAAATTTCGTTCAGTTCGTTCTTCCCCGCCCCGACGCCGCCAGGCTGCCC
>NC_057801.1:839523331-839539273 GCF_018294505.1 Triticum aestivum | reverse complement strand
TTTCTGTTGTAATTTTGTTCATAGAATTTTAATGATTTTTTTGTTCATAGTATTTTCTTTGTCAATTTATTGTGTATGTATAGGAAAATTAGTTAGAAAAATAATAGAACTATAGTTAAACTAGTTTATTTTTAGTAAGTACTACTTTATTTTATTTATAGTAAGTGCTTCATATATAGTTGAACTAGCTAGTTGATTTAATAAACCAATTTATTTTACTATATATAGAAGTAGTTTATTTTTATAGTAAGTGCTTAGTACATAGTTGAACTAGTTTATTTAATAAATAAAACTACTTTATTTAACTATATATAGAAGTAGTTCCCGCATCGACGTCGATGATGCCTATCCCACATCCTCGTCGTCGTCGACTCGGCGGTGGAGGCCTGCTTGATCAAGGTCATGTTCGGGAGTGGGCTTCGCCGGCCTGGTATTGGGAGGTGCTACAATCTAGGGGACGTAGGTTGGTGAGGAGGCAGCCCGTTGTTAATCCGATCCTTGTTTGGTGGCGGTCGCGTGGGCCAGTGACGGTGCCGAGGCTTCCGGACACCGCGGAGGTGGTACGTCACCGTGTCAGCGACGAGGACGAGCACGTCCGTCGCTACATGGTTGCGTTGGAGGGCAGGTTCGACAGTACCTGGCAGGTTCTTCAGGGATCTCACTGGAGCTATGATCCTGTGATCGTTTTTTATCTTTGAGTGTCCACCGCCCGCGACGATACCCGTCAGGGCGCTACGGTTCTAGCTGTATTAATTAGCGATGCTATATGTATGATAGTATTCGAGGAGTATTCGACGATGTACGGACACAAGAGATGGTGTACTTTTGGTTATAATTGAATGCATGCTAATTTGAATACTACTTTATTTTACGATTTGGTTTTTCTTATTGAATGCTCATATTGGAAAAGTACTCCTACTTTGAATGCTAAAATTGAAGAGCACTCTATGCAGAAATCTAGGAGCCCCTCCATCATCCACGCCGTCGTGGGGGTAGCTTCTCCTTCATTCCCGTGTGCTAGACAATTTATTGTAATAATGCACCCGGGAATGAAAAGAGGAGCTACGTACCATCACTGATAGTCAAACCGTGATTAATAATAATGATCTAATTTAGGTTTTTTAGTACATATATTTAATATTTGAATTATGAACTTAGGCCAAAAATGTCATACTCGGACGACGAAAACCGCCCGGGGGAGTGCGACTGGTGCCACGACGACCGAGGTATGTGCGACAGGTTCATTGAGCTGGACGAAGATCGGCGCTTCAACATTAAGCTCGAGGAGACCTTCGATGTTCATACGGTACACAACGACGACAATAATTTTTTTCGTAATTAAGCACGACTTCAACTATTTTAACGTGTATTTTTTATCTTTTCCAGTTCGACTAGCTTATCCCATGCTATGCAAGACGCTATGTCTTGGAGAGGATGGGTTTTGAAGACCATGAAAGTATGGAAACAAAAAAATTCTCCTAAAGACCCATCATGGTGTGGATTTTCAAGTAAAGTTGTACAATGCTAAGAGTGTAACCCATTTTGGTTGCAAAAATTGGGAAGCACTTTGCAAGATGTATGGGTTTGATGAGGGTATGCTTGTCACCATGGATCTTGGTGATCTTACAATCCAGCAAGACAATATGGGCATTTGGGTCCTTGTGGATACACCTCCAATTCTTCCCCCATGTGAGCTTAACATAGTTATTAAGTAATTTATATTGTTTATTCCAAAATAGTTGACAGCTTGTTTCCATTGACAGCTTATTTTCATTCTTCAAAGAATGTGCGGAAAATGGTAGACAAAACCCACTACACCGATGGCTCCGAATTAACTTATAAGGAGAAAAATCATCTGATCGCAGTTTGTACTGATCTTGAGAATTACAATGTCTACAATCGAACTCCTCAACATTATGCTCAATACGTGCCACTAGTGCACGTGTTGAACTACGGTAACTACCATGGAGATACCCTGGTAAGATTTTTTACTATTACGACATCCGTGCATCTTTTTGCATACTTCTAAAACTAGTACATCATTTCTAACTACGAAGTTATTACTATATTTTTCAACAGTTAATCCCGAATGATTGTGTGCCTCATCTGATGTATACGCACGGTCGCCTTGATGTTTTGAACATACAACCAAGTCATCCTATGAATCTGAATTGTCCATACCGGATTTCTAAAAGAAGTGGAGACATGAAAATCAAAGAATGGAAAAAATGTATGGACAGTTGTAAGGAGCTTCTTGCAAGCAAAAGGAGGCGAAGCGCAAGAATTGGAGATAGGATGATCTCCATTCTTCATAATGATCTCTATATTGTTTTATGCTATTTTACCTTAAGGGTGTTTAGGTCCTACCTGATACTGATGATCATGTGCTAAGAACAATTATGTAGGGTTGGGTTCGATGACTATGAGGATGATGATCTTATGACTTGTTATCAATAATGAGTAGAAGTTGTATGATGATGCATGATTAGTAGGACTTGTTATTATATATGATGATGTATGATGCGAGCATGCATGAGTTATTATATATCAGCGGGTGAAATGAACATAGCAGTAGCTAGCGTTGGTAAACTAAGGACGAAGATATAAGAGAGGACACTTCTCTCTATTAGCTAGCTAATAACAACCTAAAATTAACCCCCAAAACCTCTAAACCAGTCACTTTTTTTAAAAAAAAAAACCTCAGCTGCTGACAAGTGGAAGTCGTTTGGTCCCGGTTCATGTCACCAACCGGGACCAAAGGCCCCCTTGCCCGGGCTGCTCGCAGTGGCCAAGTGGAGGCCCATCTGTCCCAATTCGTGTTAGAACCGGGACTAAAGGGTGGAGGCATTAGTAACGACCCTTTAGTCCCGGTTCAAGAACCGGGACTAAAAGCCCTTACAAACCGGGACAAATGCCCCTTTTTCTACTAGTGGGCGTAGCTACCAGTTAACCATTTACTCAACATTGAACAAAACATAGAATCTTAGTGGCCCGTGCATTGACACGAATGGGGCTTCATGGTTGAGTTCCTGGACACTGCCAACCCTGGTTTATGACAACTAAAATTGCATCTCTTCACAACATAAACTAAAGTTTGCACCGTATAGTGAAGCACAATCATTGTGGGGAAGATGTTATGGAGAAGAGATAAGGTGAGTTTCTAATCTTTACCATCCATTCCAAGCATCACAAAGGGTGAGCATTATTATACAAAGGAATCAAGAACTAATTTGCTATATCTGTTTTGAGGAATTGGCCACTAAATAATTTTCAACTAGCTACATTTACAAAATGAGCTATCACCCATACTTATTCAGTTAGGATCACGCGATGATTTGTTTCTCCCGGTGCAACGCACGGACACATTTTCTAATATGATACTAATTCAAGACCAAGTGCAAAACATCATCGTTGAATGACAAATATAAAGTATATTAACCAGTAAAGAAGCAATGTAATAGTTGTAAGATAAATCACACATAGATATATTTTTCATTTTCTAAATTTCCTATTTAGTTGTAGATAATTATCCTTTTTATTTACTTGAACCCAAAATAGAGAAGCAGATGATTGATTTAAATGATATAAAACAATAATAGGTGATGACTCATGTTTTCGTTCTTGTCTATTTTCTCCAATCCAAAAAAATTTGGTTAAAAATAAAAAAAAAAGTTATATCATCATCACTGCAGGTTAGAGCATCTACAACCGCGAGTAGCTATTTCAGCCTTCAAAGTCTGCAGACATGGCCAGGTGCGTTCACGGATAGTGACCAGTCAAACCACGCCCGACGGATTCAAGCGCCATTTGTGCGGACGGAATAGATTTCGACTGGATCAAGTCCGACCGCCATGAACTCTACAAAATCGAGTCCAATCTACTTAACTCAGGCATAATTCACGTAAAAACCGATTATCGGACAACCAAAATATGCCATTTCAATCGAACAGTATGTAAACATACGATAAAAAACTTAATTAATCGTGGAAGGGTGCAGGAAATCACCATTTCCTTGCCGCCTACTTCCCCTTGTGGTCGGTGGTGTTGCTTTGGCCTTCCGTGTAGGCATTGGCCGTCGGAGGGTCATCGTCGTTGTAGTCAAAGTTTGATCCGTCGTAGGAGTCGTCCGACAGGTCCATCTACACCGCGGCCAGCCTCTGGAAACAAAATATTACGCATGCACGCATGTGCATGTACTCCATGTATCAACAACTAGCATGCTGCTCACAACCGAGTTGTGCATGGATACGCTTGCATGCTGGAGACCGTGGGCCAGCAGAGAGCAGACGCCAGAGACTGTGGCGTCTTTCATGTATCCAAAAACGTCATAGTTACAGACGTCTCAAAACAGGTTAGATCCGAAAAAAGTTTTAGACTATGGTCAAATAGTGCTTAATTTTTCATTGCGTCAAAACAGTAAAAAAGTCCGAGCATGAGAGCCCGCGATGTGAGAACGGATAAAGAGTACTACGCAAGGATGGGGTGCACATCGACGGGCAGGTGGAGTGGATGAGCTTGATATTGTAGATAAGGAGAGATGCAGTGCGGAGGAGGCTGATGGCGTCGACAGCAGGTGAAGCGACGGCGCTCGCGGCAGGGCAACGGCGTTGAGGAGAAAGACGCTGACCTGTAGGTCCACATGTCATAACGGTCAACTTAACTGGCAAACAAAGCGGAATTGACTTTTGTGCCATGTGGCCGTGACGAATAAGCCATCGTTGTCAGTTAGTTCCCAGCTATGTGGTTATTGGTGTGGTTTGAGAAACTACCCGGAAAGTGGCAGGGTTTTGTCCGCCAAACGTATTCTGGTAGATTTAGAGGAGCGTCACAAATGCGCATCCACCAAACCGGCGTGCTTCTCAATCAGGACGTCTGTCGGGTATGAAGTGTTTTCATTCGTACCCACAAGCAAGCCATAGCAGAGGTGAGTACCATAAATAAAGCAGAAACAAACAGAGTAAAAGTCATCCCAGTTAAGCAGAAACAAACCGGCTGCATAACTTAGCTCTCTACAAATAACAGCACTAGTAACTTGGATTTATAACTTGCTTTTCTACACGTAGTACCAGCAACATACATAGTACTACTAATTAACTTATTTCTTGAGCCTTGTAGTCAAGGTAGAGCCTGGGGACGTGGACGTAGCCCTTGGTGAGCAGGTCGACGCGGATCTTGGCAAGCAGGACTCCCATGCTGTGGGGTTCCTTCCTCTTGTGTGTCTGCACCTCCTCATCCAGCTCCTGCCTGCGCGCCTCGAGCCACCCTGGCGGGAACACCCTGGTGGGCGCGAGCTCCGCGGCGGTGGGGATCTTCACCAGGTTCTCGGCGTTGTTGAAGGCCGCGATGATGCGGTTGTCGTTGAAGCGAACCATGCCTTGGGCGACCGGGGTGGCGGTGGAGGGGTTGTACTCCCTGATGATCCTATCGACCGCGTCGTCTAGCTCACGTGGATCCATCGTCGCCGCCTCGGGAAAGGTTAGCAGATCTGTTTTGAGTATCTCCCGCAGAGGAGCGTCGTCCGAGTAGGACGCCTCCTTCGCCGACGCCGGGAACATGTCCAACGCCTCTCTCTCCCCTGCCTCGGGAGCAGCCACATTGACGGAACCCTCTTTGCCGGCAATGGGTAGACCTGTAATGCTTAGTCTCTGACAATGGCGATGGATCTTGGGTGATTGATGTGGCCGCGGCGGTGCCGGAGTATATAAAGCCAGCCCGAGCTGTTGAGTATATGTGTCGTGAATATCTGTGTATTGGGCCCATCTCCTAGTTTCTTGTATAGTTGAAGTCGTGGTCCACCTCTTGTACATCATATGTACGTGTGTTTGCACCTAAGGAATATATCGTGCAATTACCACAACGTACATGGTATCAACTTTTTAGGTTTTCTTCGCTTCCGCTCCGCCGCAGCCACCGCCGCCGCCGCGCGTCTACCCACGCCGCTGCCGCCGCCGCCGCCCGCGCCCTCCTGTCGCGACCCGCCGCCGCCGCTTCACCTTCAGGCGCTTGCGCCTACGCCATCCACCACCTGTAGCCCCCCGCCCCGAGCCGCTGCTACCGCTTTTCCCCGATCGCTGGCGTCGCCCGTTTTTTTCTTGATCGCCAGCAGCTTCCCGCCCGATCGCCAACAGCACGCCGCTCGCCCCATCTCGCTAGCAGTCGCTCTGTGCGCTCGAATCGCCAGGCGCCCGATTCCCGATCGCCACCTACGGAGATATGGTCCTATAAAGGGCGATGGGCAAGCCGTGATGCGCAGGCATCAAAAACAAATCAGGTGTTTTGTTACCAGTGGAGATATGGTCCTATCAACGGCGATGGGCAAGCCGTGATGCGCAGGATGTGTGTTTGATTCAGAAGATCCACGCAAGTTTATTCAGGTGAAGGTTAGAAAAAGTTACATATGCATCAGCATTTGATTGACGCTTCCTTTCTTTGGTAAAGATGCTTTATGATTGGCTGTGATTAATATGGATTTTCATGACCTATTTGCTTGACTATACACACCTGTGTGTATAGTCAAGCAAATAGGTCATGAAACAAATAGGTCATGAAAATCCATATTCCTTGTCTCATAAAAAAGCAGACTTCTTTCGTCTCCCTTGTACTTCCTACGCAATGTTCCTATTTGGTCTACTTTTTGGGTGCTAAATGTCATGTCTATTTTCTGTTAGAACATTAGTTGTTTCCTTGGAATGTGTTGTTTGATCGAAAGATATGTTCCTAAGCTTCTGGTATAGAAAATGGTTGCTTATGACCCCCGTAATTTGTGTTGCGGGGTGCATTGTTCTCAATCTTACCTTTTTTTGCATTAATATTTTTGGCATGTTAGCACTCAAACTGACGAATTTCCTTGTTAACCCTGTGATGCAGTCCTGCAGTTGGTTCTACTCTCACATGGACACAAAGACGTGGGCAGGAAGTCACTTGACAACAACGAAACCCCTGATACTCAAACAGTGTCATCATGACCAATTTTCAAGATGATTTTTTTTATTTGTCTATCAACCGTACGTAGCTTTAGTGTTCATGGTCATCAGTGTGATTAATCATATTTACATTAGTTACGACCCAACTATGTCATGCTGTAACAAAATCATTGTTATATTAACCTAGCTGCACACACACAAGTTTGTTTTCTGCACTTTAGCTAGCTCATAAGCGTCCTGTACGCAAGTTAGTTCAAGCCAGAAACGTGCTACGTTCACGTTGCGGCTGAGTAGGAAGTAGTGTTTGTTTTACTTCTGTAATCGTGTAGAGATTGACCACGATGCGTCCGTGGGATGGGACGGGAATAACGGATCGTGGGTGATCAGTTTGTTACGAACTGAATAAAGTAAAGACCGAGAAAAGGACGCTGGTTGAGCGCGTCGCAAAACTCAGTCTCCTCCCTGTTTTCTCTGTTCGTCAGTGTTCTTCAGAGTTGATTCTGAATCCACCCTCGCGTGTGTGTGTGCGCTGATCTGGGCCGGTTCTAACATTTGGTATTCAGAGCGTTGGTTCACGGAGGCGGAGCACGGCGGCGGCGAGCAGTGATGGGCGATACTTCACCGAAGAGCAGCGGTGGCGGAAAGTACACGCCGCCCGCGAAGAGGACCGGCGATGACGACACGGGCGCGGAGGTGGCGATCGTGCCACGCGCGTCGAAGGGGCGGTGGCATCCCGATCCAGTACCCAATGCTCACAGACTCGAATTATGGTCTCTGGGCAGTGAAGATGAAGATCACTTTGCGTCCGTTCGG
Source organism: Triticum aestivum (assembly GCF_018294505.1). NCBI lineage: Eukaryota > Viridiplantae > Streptophyta > Magnoliopsida > Poales > Poaceae > Triticum > Triticum aestivum. The sequence continues at coordinate 839,531,537 of NC_057801.1, read as the reverse complement.
CGTGTGGCCGGCGCTCGAGGGCACGGGCGAGTTCAACCAGAGCCGGGACGATGAAGCGTTTGCCGCGCTCTCTCAGTCTGTTCCTGACTCGGTGATGATGGCGGTGGCTGAATGCACTACCGCCCATGAGGCTTGGGAGGCGATCCGGCGCATGCGCGTTGGTGAGGACCGTGTCAAGAAGGCACGGATCAAGCAGTTAAAGCGGCAGCTCGACTGCATGGAGATGGATGATTCTGAGTCCGTCAGTGTGTTTGCGCAGAAATTGATGACACTCGTCGGAGAAATCCGATCGCTGGGCGAGACGGTGTCGGATGAGTCGATCATTGAGGTCCTTTTCAACGCCGTCCCGACCCGGTTTGGGGACATCGTGAACACAATCGAGCAGTGGGGTGACCTCACTACCATGACAGTGTCAGAGGCAGTTGGGCGCCTCGCCGCGTTCGAAGAGAGCCAGCGCGGCCGGCGGCGTCACTCCGGCGGGAAGGAGGACCAGCTGATGCTAATGACGCAGGCCCTTGAGCAGCTGATGAAGGGCAAAAAGGGGTCACCGGGAGCCGGCAGCAGCAACGCCAGTCGTGGCCGTAGAGGTGGTCAAGGTCGAGGCGGTGGCCATGGTGGGTGCGGTGACCGCGGACAAGCCGGGCACGGCGAGAGCAAGGACATGGGGAAACAGAAGAAGCACCGTAAGTTCGACATCACAAAGGTCAGGTGTTTCAACTGTAATGAGATGGGCCATTTTCAGTCTGACTGCCCAGAGCCGAAGCGCAGGCAGGCAAATTTTGCACAAGCAGAAGAAGTTGAAGACCCGGCACTCCTCATGCTTGAGGCATGTGATCTTACACCCCCTGAGCAAGTACCCACGGAGCAGGTGCTTTTGAATGAAGAAAAGGTGGTGCCAAAATTGACTGGTGCCCAAGACATCTCTTGGTACTTGGATTCTGGAGCGAGCAACCGCATGACAGGCAATGCAGAAAAATTTGCAGAACTGGACAAGTCAGTGAATGGCAAGGTGAAATTTGGTGATGGCTCTGCCGTAGACATATGTGGCCGAGGCTCGGTTCTCATACAGTGTTTGGCAGGGGAGCACCGAATTTTTTCAGACGTTTACTTCATTCCTCGTCTGAAGAACAATATCATCAGCCTAGGGCAGCTCGATGAGAATGGGTGCAAATATTCTAGTGAAGATGGGCTGATGACAATATGGGATCGACAGAGAAATGTCCTGGCTAGAGTAAAGAAGACTAAGAACCGGATGTATATCTTGAACATCAAACCAACTGAACCTGTGTGTTTGTTGGCACATGCAAAGGAGCAGTCATGGATGTGGCATATGAGATATGGACATGTGAATTTCAGATCGCTTCGTGCTTTGGCCGCGGAGGGAATGGTCAAGGGAATGCCCCTGCTTGAGCATGTTGATCAGATATGTGATGGGTGTATGATTGCAAAGCAAAAGAGGCAGCCTTTCCCGTCAGTCTCTAGTTTTCGTGCTACGCAGCAGCTGCAGCTAGTGCACGGGGACCTGTGTGGGCCGATCACCCTAGAAACACCAGGCGGTAAAAGGTACTTCCTGCTGGTGGTTGATGACTACTCGAGGTTCATGTGGATAGCACTGTTGAAATCTAAGGACGAGGCACTTGATGCTCTGAAGAAAATTCAGAGGGCAGCTGAAATTGAAAAGGAACTAACTCAAGGCAATCAGAACTGACCGAGGGGGTGAGTTCACATCAGCAGAGTTTGCTAAGCATTGTGATGATCATGGCATTAAGCACATCCTTACCGCTCCGTATACACCTGAGCAAAATGGTGTCGTCGAGAGAAGGAATCAAACTGTGGTCGGGATGGCAAGAAGTTTGCTGAAGTGTACGGGAGTTCCTGCAAGATTTTGGGGCGAAGCGGTTGCCACAACAGTGTACCTGCTCAATCGTTTCCCCACTAAGAGTGTTAGAGGGGTGACTCCATATGAAGCATGGCATGAAAGGAAACCATCAGGCATCAGTGGAGCATTTTCGCATGTTTGGATGTGTGGCACATGTCAAAATGGTTGGCCCTGGTGTGACTAAGCTCTCAGATCAGAGCAAGCAAATGGTTTTTATCGGTTATGAGACGGGCTCAAAAGCGTACCGCATGTATGATCCGAAGAGTAAGAAGCTGATCATCACTCGTGATGTTGTGTTCGAGGAGGACCGATGCTGGGATTGGACCTCCTTGGGATCAGCAGGAGGCAACCACAATGATTCGCTTGTCGTCAGATATCCGGAGTTAATGGAACAAGAGGAAACAGTGGCAGCGGTGGAGAAAAACGCTGCCACGACAGACGATCTAGCGACTCCTGACATGGCCGACAAAAGTACTGTCATGGGATCAAATTCAGCCGCCATGGCAGCGCCACGGCTGAACAGTAAGACACGACATGTAGGCGCTGGAGTGGCGATTCCTTGCGATCTCACCGCCTCTCCAGTGACTCCTCAACCTGGACCAGGTACACCTGGGACCCCGTACATCGAGCCATCACATGGGCCACAGGGAAAGCGGTTGTTGGAGGACATCTATGAGGAAACCACGGAAACAACTGAAATTATGGCAGCTTACTCTGAATTGTGCTTGTTTGGTTTAGAGGAACCTGCCAGCCATGTCGAGGCTTTGAATGAAAACTGTTGGCAGAGAGCAATGAGAGAGGAGCTGAGCTCGATCGAAGCCAACAACACCTGGGAGCTCTGTGATCTTCCAAAAGGACATAGACCAATTGGTTTGAAGTGGGTATTCAAGCTTAAAACGGATCCAAATGGTACAGTTATCAAACATAAAGCAAGGCTTGTCGCCAAGGGATATGTGCAGCAACAGGGTATTGATTTTGAGGAGGTCTTTACCCCGGTAGCCCGACTAGAATCTGTAAGATTACTTGTTGCACTTGCAGCGCAGTTGGGTTGGAAAATGCACCATATGGATGTTAAGTCAGCCTTCTTGAGGATCTGTCTGAACTGGTCTATGTCGCTCAACCACCGGGTTTTGAAATTGCTGGGCAGGACAGCAAAGTATACAAACTGCAAAAGGCATTGTATGGTCTACACCAAGCTCCGAGAGCATGGAACTCGAAGCTGGACAAGACTTTGAGTGATATGGGATTTGAAAAATGCCCATCTGAATCTGGACTATACAAGAGGAAGAAAGGCAGCTCCACCCTTGTTGTTGGGGTTTATGTTGATGATCTTATCATAACAGGTGGTTGTGACAGTGACATTGAAAATTTCAAGACCCAAATGAAAGCCAAATTCAGCATGACTGACTTAGGCTTGCTCAGCTATTAGCTTGGTTTAGAAGTGAGGCAGACAGAGAAAGAAATTACTGTGTGTCAGTCTGGCTATGCAGCCCGGATTTTGGACAAGATGGGGATGAAGACCTGCAACCCTATGCATACACCCGTGGATCCGAAACTGAAACTCAGTAAAGAAAGCAAGGCCCAGGGTGTGGATGCAACACAGTACCGTAGTGTGGTTGGAAGTCTCAGGTATACTACACACGCGACCTGACATATGTTACTCTGTTGGATATGTGAGTCGCTTCATGGAGAAGCCAACTACAGAGCACATGGCTGCAGTTAAGCATATTCTATGGTATATTAAAGGAACTCTGAATCTTGGTTGTGTGTATAAGAGGGATTCTGAACAAAAACTGCAGTTAGTTGGCTACTGTGATAGTGACTTGGCTGGGGACATAGATGATCGCAAGAGCACATCAGGGGCAATTTTCTTCCTTGGAAAAAGCCCCATTTCATGGGTGACTCAGAAGCAAAAAATTATTGCCTTGTCATCTTGCGAAGCTGAGTATGTTGCTGCTGCTTCAGCCGCTTGTCAAGCCATTTGACTAGCCCGGCTCCTTGGTGAGTTACTGAACAAGGAGCCAGACAAGGTACTGATGAAGATTGATAACCAGTCGGCAATTGCCTTTTGTAAGAATCCCATGTTCCACGAGAGAAGCAAACACATCGATATCAGATATCATTTTGTGAGAGATTGTGTTGACGAGGGAAAGATTACAGTGGAACATGTAAGAACAGGAGCGCAGCTTGCTGACACTTTTACCAAGCCAATGCCGAGGCTTCGGTTCCAGGAGATAAAAGAGAAAATCGGCATGCGTGATGTGAAGTGAGTGCAGCAAGTTTAAGGAGGTGATTGTTATATTAACCTAGCTGCACACACACAAGTTTGTTTTCTGCACTTTAGCTAGCTCATAAGCGTCCTGTACGCAAGTTAGTTCAAGCCAGAAACGTGCTACGTTCACGTTGCGGCTGAGTAGGAAGTAGTGTTTGTTTTACTTCTGTAATCGTGTAGAGATTGACCACGATGCGTCCGTGGGATGGGACGGGAATAACGGATCGTGGGTGATCAGTTTGTTACGAACTGAATAAAGTAAAGACCGAGAAAAGGACGCTGGTTGAGCGCGTCGCAAAACTCAGTCTCCTCCCTGTTTTCTCTGTTCGTCAGTGTTCTTCAGAGTTGATTCTGAATCCACCCTCGCGTGTGTGTGTGCGCTGATCTGGGCCGGTTCTAACAATTATCCACATTTTCTTGTTTCTCAGTACCTGACTATTTGGTGCAGTGTGATATACATATATTCATATCACAAAATTTATGTTTGATTTTGTTGTTACTTTTTCCACAAAGTTCAAGTAGTTTACGGCCTGACAAATGTACTTCCTAGGCGTATCTGCCGAAGTTCAGTACCACCGTATCACCTTAAATGCATGTTGCGGTGGTACTGTATGTTGTACTTTATTATGCTAACATGTTTTTGTTCTGATGGGTCTACTCTATCAATACTAGAACACCAACTGTTCCCATCCTTCTCATCCAAAATAGGTGCGCAGCCAAACCTTTCCTCCAGAATGCTTGAGGAAGGATCAGAATATGATCAATTTGGAAGATAGTTGGAATTACATCCAGCGACCGTCCGCTCGTTGCCTTAGACGCCCCGGCCTGACATGTGGGTTCTCCCTGCACACTCGTCCACAGAATCAACCTTCTTGGTTTGGCCTCCCCTCTCTGTAAGGGCATGCTCCTCCTTGATCTAACCTTCTTGAGAACATCATGGAATTGTGCCAATCAACCTGAGAAGTTCTTTTTGTGAACCTTGGAAGCCATGTGCAGGATAGGTGTTAGGAAGCATCAACATATGATTGCTCTACTCTTGTTACATAGTCTTGATTTTAAGGTTGGAACATTGACTGAATTTTTCAGTAATATGTGTAGTCAACCAAATAGGCCATGAAATCCACATTCCATGTCTAATAAAAAAACATGCACTTCTTCTAGGATCTTTGTACTTGCTATGAAATGTTCCTACTTGGTCTTGTTTTTGGATGCTAAATGTGACTGCAAACTGTCTAGTTCTATTAGAATATGAGATGTTTCATGAGAATGCGTTGTGTAATCAAAACATATGCATGTACACTTATGGTGCAGTGGCGGATCCAAGAATTCAACTTTGGGTGTTCAATTTTTTTTTCACCCTAAGAGCATCTTCAATAGAAGATGCAAATTTGAAGATGCAAAACACAACATGTAAAAACTTACATATCAAAAAGTACATTTTCCATCTTTAAAAAAAGAAAACACTAAGAAATGATGCAAAGTGGAGATTTAAAAGAGCGAACTCCAATAGAAGATGCAAACTAGAGATGTAAAACCGACCGTCAGCCGTGCGGCTACTGTTTAGCCGCATTTGTATAGCGGCGGGCGGCGGATGGGCAGGAGGCGGACGAGCGGCGGTTGCGCGTAAACGAAAAGAAATGGCAGTTGGCGGTTGACGCGCGGCTGTCCTTTTTACATCTCCAGTCGGCGGAGATGCAAATTTGCAACAGAATCTGGTGTAGCAAATGGGCCACGACTTATTCTGATTTTCGGTAGTTTGATTTAATAAATCAATCAGCAATCTCTGAGCTGATTTTTTATAGTTTGGTCAATTAATCAATACTAGTTTTATTTATGATCACCTTATAAAGGTACTGTCAATGATTTAATCCAAGTAACTTTCGGACCTTCTTCTGACTGAATGGGGCATTGCACACATTGTATCTTGTTTTTCTTGTTGGGTTTGAGGAAACTTTAGCTATTTAGGAGTGATCTTTCTAATATACTCTGTGTAGTCATATCACTGAGGCAGTACACTTCAGAATCTGCTAAGAAATATTTCGTTTTAACCTGCATATTTTAAAATTGGTATAAGGTGCATCATTTTATTGAAATGTTAAATAGGACTACCAGGTTGGCAGAACCGTATGTAAATTAATTACCAGTTCCTACTTCAAACACTTCAATTGCTTACGGGATATCATGTGTAATCTTCTGTTATCTAACCAGGATGGTACTCCTATCTTCCTCAGAGGACAGCGTATATGGGAAGCGGTTATGAGTGAACTCTTAACGAAGCGACTATCATGTGCTAAAGAGGTAGCCTTCGTACATAATTGTCTGAGCACTGATATCTAGGTTAGTCAAGGTTCGATTCTGTGCATCAGTCGCAATTGTTGTTGTCATGTTAACATATCATTTATACTGGTCATGCTTAAAACTGGCCTAAACACCCCCAAACAAAATATGAAATAGATTATCAACTTTACAATAATTAATCAGTACATAGCATTGCATTTATGTGTGTTTTGCTTCACCATCTATATTCATGCACACATCTCTGTAAGTGCATCAAAGGTTATTTTCCCTGAATGGATATCTTTGTGTTATCTTGTAAATCGGGAGTCATACAATATAATATGTATTTGCGATACAGTGATAGACTAATAGTTCATGCTTTATGGAGATAATGAATTATTAGTTCAGTGTAAAATTTTGACCTTTACTCTGTCATCTAGTAATTTTTTTTAACTTCAGTTATTTCTTTGTTGTGATGCCTCTGATAAATAGATGCAATGCTTATTACTGTTGGACTCTTTTTGCAGTAGGAAAAAACATAGGTTATGACTGGATATTGGTGTCATTGATGATGGCATGGTAATTTGACTTGTTGTGTGGTGGATATTGAGTTGGGAGCAGTTGATGGTCACTTTTATGGTGTTAACTTCAGACAATTTGATCTTATTTATCATCCTATCTCTGTATTCCCACTAGCCATTGCTCGTTTATCGTGATTCCGCATTGTTGATCATCTCTACAATTTTAAGACTTTTTTTACTGGTTGTTTGTCTGGTGGTATCCACTTACGTTCATTGCTAGGGGTGGGCATTCGGTTGATCTGGTTGATCCAGTTTGGTTTGTTCATATCTCTAGAATTTTGATTTGTATTAAATAGCAACCAAAAAATCATAAGAAAAAAAGCCACTGAACCTTATAAACCGAAATTTATCTGTTTGGTTTGTATGATTAACTGAAACACCAAAGTGTACACTAGTAGAAAAGGAGCCAATGGTCCAGGCCGGTCCAGCCCGTTAGTCCCGGTTCAATCCAGAACCGGGACCAATGGGGGCATTGGACCCGGTTCGTGAGCCCCAGGGGCCGGCCGGGCCACGTGGGCCATTGGTCCCGGTTCGTCTGGACCTATTGGTCCCGGTTGGTGGGACGAACCAGGACCAATGGCCCTCACTCCTGGCCCACCACCATTGGTCCCGGTTGGTGGCCTGAACCGGGACCAAAGGACGACCATTAGTCCCGGTCCATTCCACCAACCGGGACTAAATGGTTGGTCCTCGTTGCGGCCAAAGTTTAGTCCCACCTCGCCAACCGGAGGGGAATCAGACCGGTTTATAAGCCCCTCCCTCTCTGCCTTATTGAGCTCCTCTGAAAATGAAAATAGATGCCCTTATATAGGGAATTTAGGCTAAATTCATACGAATTTCTCTTGAAATTTGTTATGAATTTTATTTGAATTTCCTCTATAAGCGCATCTATGCTCATTTCTGAGTAGCTTTTTATATAGTTTTTTTTCTTTTCTGCTATATTTATTTTTTTTCTTTTTATTTCTGAGTTGTAATAAGTCATTAAAAATAAGCATCTATGCTCATTTTTTAGTAAAGTTAAGCATAACTATTTTCTTCTATTTATTTTTGAATTGTAATAAGTCATTAAAAATAAGCATCTATGCTCATATTTTAGTAAATTTAATCACAACTATTTTTTTTCTTTTTATTTCTGAGTTGTAATAAGTCATTAAAAATAAGCATCTATGCTCCTTTTTTAGTACAGTTAATCACAAT
>NC_057801.1:839521239-839523321 GCF_018294505.1 Triticum aestivum | reverse complement strand
GTAGTAATTTTGATATGTAGTTCATAGATTTTTTTGTTAGATTAGATTTTTTTTGTTAGATTAGATGTGTAGTAATTAATTTTGTTCATAGAATTTTAATGATTTTTTTGTTCATAGTATTTAGAAAAAGGAAAAAATAAGAAGTAGTTTATATATAGTTGAACTAGCTAGTTGATTTAATAAACTAATTTATTTTACTATATATAGAAGTAGTTTGTTTTTAGTAAGTACTACTTATTTATTTATAATCTTCCTCAGAGGACAGCGTATATGGGAAGTGGTTATGAGTGAACTCTTAACGAAGCGACTATCATGTGCTAAAGAGGTAGCCTTCGTACATAATTGTCTGAGCACTGATATCTAGGTTAGTCAAGGTTCGATTCTGTGCATCAGTCGCAATTGTTGTTGTCATGTTAACATATCATTTATACTGGTCATGCTTAAAACTGGCCTAAACACCCCCAAACAAAATATGAAATAGATTATCAACTTTACAATAATTAATCAGTACATAGCATTGCATTTATGTGTGTTTTGCTTCACCATCTATATTCATGCACACATCTCTGTAAGTGCATCAAAGGTTATTTTCCCTGAATGGATATCTTTGTGTTATCTTGTAAATCGGGAGTCATACAATATAATATGTATTTGCGATACAGTGATAGACTAATAGTTCATGCTTTATGGAGATAATGAATTATTAGTTCAGTGTAAAATTTTGACCTTTACTCTGTCATCTAGTAATTTTTTTTAACTTCAGTTATTTCTTTGTTGTGATGCCTCTGATAAATAGATGCAATGCTTATTACTGTTGGACTCTTTTTGCAGTAGGAAAAAACATAGGTTATGACTGGATATTGGTGTCATTGATGATGGCATGGTAATTTGACTTGTTGTGTGGTGGATATTGAGTTGGGAGCAGTTGATGGTCACTTTTATGGTGTTAACTTCAGACAATTTGATCTTATTTATCATCCTATCTCTGTATTCCCACTAGCCATTGCTCGTTTATCGTGATTCCGCATTGTTGATCATCTCTACAATTTTAAGACTTTTTTTACTGGTTGTTTGTCTGGTGGTATCCACTTACGTTCATTGCTAGGGGTGGGCATTCGGTTGATCTGGTTGATCCAGTTTGGTTTGTTCATATCTCTAGAATTTTGATTTGTATTAAATAGCAACCAAAAAATCATAAGAAAAAAAGCCACTGAACCTTATAAACCGAAATTTATCTGTTTGGTTTGTATGATTAACTGAAACACCAAAGTGTACACTAGTAGAAAAGGAGCCAATGGTCCAGGCCGGTCCAGCCCGTTAGTCCCGGTTCAATCCAGAACCGGGACCAATGGGGGCATTGGACCCGGTTCGTGAGCCCCAGGGGCCGGCCGGGCCACGTGGGCCATTGGTCCCGGTTCGTCTGGACCTATTGGTCCCGGTTGGTGGGACGAACCAGGACCAATGGCCCTCACTCCTGGCCCACCACCATTGGTCCCGGTTGGTGGCCTGAACCGGGACCAAAGGACGACCATTAGTCCCGGTCCATTCCACCAACCGGGACTAAATGGTTGGTCCTCGTTGCGGCCAAAGTTTAGTCCCACCTCGCCAACCGGAGGGGAATCAGACCGGTTTATAAGCCCCTCCCTCTCTGCCTTATTGAGCTCCTCTGAAAATGAAAATAGATGCCCTTATATAGGGAATTTAGGCTAAATTCATACGAATTTCTCTTGAAATTTGTTATGAATTTTATTTGAATTTCCTCTATAAGCGCATCTATGCTCATTTCTGAGTAGCTTTTTATATAGTTTTTTTTCTTTTCTGCTATATTTATTTTTTTTCTTTTTATTTCTGAGTTGTAATAAGTCATTAAAAATAAGCATCTATGCTCATTTTTTAGTAAAGTTAAGCATAACTATTTTCTTCTATTTATTTTTGAATTGTAATAAGTCATTAAAAATAAGCATCTATGCTCATATTTTAGTAAATTTAATCACAACTATTTTTTTTCTTTTTATTTCTGAGTTGTAATAAGTCATTAAAAATAAGCATATATGCTCCTTTTTTAGTACGGTTAATCACAAT
>NC_057801.1:839520398-839521229 GCF_018294505.1 Triticum aestivum | reverse complement strand
CTTTTTTGCTTCAATACATTTCTGAGTAGTTTTCTATATAGTTCTTTTTCTGTTCAACTATATTTATTTTTTTCTTTTTATTTCTCAGTTGTAATAAGTCATTAAAAATAAGCATCTATGCTTATTTTTTAGTAAAGTTAATCATAAGTATTTTTTCTTCTATTTATTTTTGAATTGTAATAAGTCATTAAAAATAAGCATCTATGCTCCTTTTTTAGTAAAGTTAATCACAACTATTTTCTTTTCTTTTTATTTTTGAGTTGTAATAAGTCATTAAAAATAAGCATCTATGCTCCTTTTTTAGTACAGTTAATCACAACTATTTTTTGCTTCAATTCATTTCTGAGTAGTTCTCTATATAGTTTTTCTTTTCTTTTCAGCTATATTTATTTTTTTTCTTTTTATTTCTCAGTTGTAATAAGTCATTAAAAATAAAAAAGAGGCGCAATGCTTGTTAATTTGCTTCAAGCCTTTCGGAATAGTGTCAACTGCACTGCACATAGCTGTGTGCAGTCTACCGTATTCCTCAAGGCTTGAAGCTAACCAACGTGCAGGAGCATTGGACCTCTTCGTCATCATCTCTGCACTCATGGCTTATAAACAGCTGTGAGTGCCTCTCGCTTGGCGAGGTGGGACTAAAAAACAGTTGCAGGAAAAATCAACAAAAAAGCAGCTGCAGAAAATAAAAAAGTAGTTAGATGGCTCCATTGGTACCGTTTGGAGGCTCCAACCGGGACTAATGCCACCCTTTGGACCCGGTTGGTGGCACCAACCGGGACCAAAAGGTCTTCGTTTCCCGCCCTTTGGGCTGCTGAAAAGAGGCCTTTGGTC
>NC_057801.1:839519846-839520388 GCF_018294505.1 Triticum aestivum | reverse complement strand
CACAACTATTTTTTGCTTCAATTCATTTCTGAGTAGTTCTCTATATAGTTTTTCTTTTCTTTTCAGCTATATTTATTTTTTTTCTTTTTATTTCTCAGTTGTAATAAGTCATTAAAAATAAAAAAGAGGCGCAATGCTTGTTAATTTGCTTCAAGCCTTTCGGAATAGTGTCAACTGCACTGCACATAGCTGTGTGCAGTCTACCGTATTCCTCAAGGCTTGAAGCTAACCAACGTGCAGGAGCATTGGACCTCTTCGTCATCATCTCTGCACTCATGGCTTATAAACAGCTGTGAGTGCCTCTCGCTTGGCGAGGTGGGACTAAAAAACAGTTGCAGGAAAAATCAACAAAAAAGCAGCTGCAGAAAATAAAAAAGTAGTTAGATGGCTCCATTGGTACCGTTTGGAGGCTCCAACCGGGACTAAAGGAGGCATTAGTCCCGATTTGTGTCACGAACCGGGACCAAAGCCTCTGCTACATATACAGGACTTAGCGCGACTTCGATCTCTCCTGCTCCACTCCCGTTGCCGCGCGTCTCCCT
>NC_057801.1:839515826-839519023 GCF_018294505.1 Triticum aestivum | reverse complement strand
AAGAAGTAGTTTATATATAGTTGAACTAGCTAGTTGATTTAATAAACTAATTTATTTTACTATATATAGAAGTAGTTTGTTTTTAGTAAGTACTACTTATTTATTTATAGTAAGTGCTTAGTAGTTGAACTAGATAGTTGATTTAATTAATAAAACTACTTTTATTTAACTATATATAGAAGTAGTTGCCGCATCGACGTCGGCGATGCCTATCCCGCATCCTCGTCGTCGTCGACTCGGCGGTGGAGGCCTGCTTGATCAGGGCCATGTTCGGGACTGGGCTCCGCCGGGTTGGTATTGGGAGGTGCTACCTTCTGGGGGACGTAGGTTGGTGAGAAGGCAGCCCGTTGTTGACCCGATCCTTGTTTGGTGGCGGTCGCGTGGGCCACTGACGTTGGTGAGGCATCTGGACACCGCGGAGGTGGTACGTCACCGTGTCAGCGAGGAGGACGAGCACGTCCGTCGCTACATGGTTGCATTGGAGGGCAGATTCGACAATACCTGGCAGGTTCTTCAGGGATCTCACTGGAGCTATGATCCTGTGATGGTTCCTTATCTTTGGGTGTCCACCGCCCGCGTTGATACCCGTCAGGCGCTATGGTTCTAGTTGTATTAGTGATAATATTCGACGATGTACGGACACCAAGAGATGATGTACTTTTGCTTATAATTATTGAATGCATGCTAATTTGAATACTATACTTTATTTTAGGATTTGGTTTTGCTTATTTTAGGATTTGGTTTTGCTTATTGAATGCTCATATTGGATAAGTTCTCCTTCATTCCCGTGTGCTAGACAATTTGATATAATAATGCATTCCGGAAGGAAAGGAGGAGCTACATACATCGATCATCGATAGTCAACCCGTGATTAATAATAATGATCTAGTTTAATATTTGAATTATGAACGTAGGCCGGAAATGTCGTACTCATCGGACGACGAAAACCGCCCGGGGGAGTGCGACTGGTGCCACGACGACCGAGGTATCTGCGACAGGTTCATTGTGCTGAACGAAGATCGTCGCTTCAGCATTAAGCTCGAGGAGACCTTCGATGTTCATACGGTACGCAACCGACGATAATAGTTTTTTTTCGTAATTACTCATGACTTCAACTATTTTAATCATGACAATATTTTTCATCTTTTCCAATTCGACTAGCTTATCCCATGCTTTGCAAGACGCTATATCTTGGAGAGGATGGGTTTTGAAGACCATGAAAGTTTTTAAACCAAAAAAATTATCCTAAGTACCCATCATGGTGTGGATTTTCAAATAAAGCTGTACAATGCTCAGAGTGTAACCCATTTTGGTTGCAAAAATTGGGAAGCACTTTGCAAGATGTATGGTTTTGATGAGAGTATGCTTGTCACCATGGATCTTGGTGATCCTACAATCGAGCAAGAGAGACCTACGATTTTCGTCCTTGTGGATACACCTCCAATTCTTCCCCCATGTGAGCTTAACATAGTTATTAAGTAATTTATATTGTTTATTTCAAAATAGTTGACAACTTATTCTCCATTGACAGCTTATTTTCATTCTTCAAAGAATGTGCGGAAGATGGTAGACAGAACCTACTACATCGAAGGCTCCGAACTAACTTATCAGGAGAAAAATCATCTGGTCGCATTTTGTACTGATCTTGAGAATTACAATGTCTACAATCGAACTCCTCAACATTATGGTCAATACGTGCCACTAGTGCACGTGTTGAACTACGGTAACTACCATGGAGATACCCTGGTAAGATTTTTTACTATTACAACATCCGTGCATCTTTTTGCATACTTCTAAAACTAGTACATCATATCGTTGCTAACTACGAAGTTATTACTATGTTTTTCAACAGATAATCCCGAATGATTGTGTGCCTCATCTGATGTATACACACGGTAGCCTTCATGTTTTGAACATACAACCAGGTCGTCCTACGAATATCAACTGTCCACACCGGGTTTCTAAAAGAAGTGGAGACATGACAATCAAAGAATGGAAAAAATGTATGGACAGTCGTAAGGAGCTTCTTGGAAGCAACATTCAACGAAGGGCAAAAATTGGAGACAGGATGATCGCCATTCTTCATAGTGGAGAGTCAGGGTCTATATTGTTTTATGCTATTTTACCTTAAGGGTGTTTAGGTCCTACCTGATACTGATGATCATGTGTTAAGAACAATTATGTAGGGTTGGGTTCGATGACTATGAGGATGATGATCGTATGACTTATTATTAATAACGAGTAGAAGTTGTATGATGATGCATGATTAGTAGGACGAGTACTTGTTATTATATATGCTGATGTATGCGAGCATGCATGAGTTATTATATCAGCGGGTAAAATGAACATATATAGCAGCAGCGTTGGTAAACAAGGACGAAGATATAAGAGAGGACACTTCTCTCTATTAGCTAGCTAATATAACAACCTAAAAATAACCCCCAAAACCCCTAAAGCAGCCACTTCCAAAAAAAACATGGACTTTTGGTCCCGGTTGGTGCCACCAACCGGGACCAAAGGCCCCCTGACTGGGCTGGGCGCACAGAGCCACGTGGAGGCACATTAGTCCCGGTTCTTGTTTGAACCGGGACTAATGGGTGGAGGTATTAGTAACGACCCATTAGTCCCAGTTCATGAACCGGGACTAAAGGCCCTCACGAACCGGGACTATTAGGTGTTTTTCTACTAGTGGTATCTGCACCATTGTCGAGCAAAGCAGGAGATTGTTGCTACTTCATACGTGTATAGACATAACTTAAAACCATCTAAAAAAAGTGCAGCCAACTAGTATTTGCATGCATGATCGATGCACTAGTATTTTCATATTATTAAACATACGTGTAAGCCATATGCTAATTACTTTCTATTTTGGTGCACTAGTACATTCATGAATCACCATCTATTTGCCAACATAATACAGTAGCACGCCAATGCCTTAGGTCTCTTTCCAGGAGAGGAATGAGTGGCCACATCGTTGCTGACTCTCGAATCGGGTATTTTACTGCATCCGGTTTCTCTTACCTGGAAAATGATTCAAAAATAAACACTAAATAATGCCCAATTTCTTTGAATTGGTTGTTGGTTTTTGCGATGACTTTGTGCACTTGTATGAAAGGTACCTATCGTTAAGTGCCTTGATAGTGGTGGTTTCTTTCTTGATGTGTATGGGCTTGATTTGATTTTGATGTTGTATTTCA
>NC_057801.1:839509579-839515580 GCF_018294505.1 Triticum aestivum | reverse complement strand
CACACATCCCAAACCCCTTCCTATTAGATAGGTTGTTTCTTCATGCTAATATCTATTGCATTTTATATAAGCAGACGATACTATCAATACAAACATTTGGTATTGACATTATTATCTTCAGTGTTAGTTTTGACAGCTTTAAATGTTTATATTTTGAACCACTTGTAAAAAACCAAGCCAAAAGAGGTTGTCATCTGCGATATTCACCTGAAATGACTCGGCGCTGGTTCAAGATCAATTGACTGAACATGCTGGTCATTTCAAATCTTCTAACAAACATAGGCGCACTGCTTTTTATCATAAGCAAGTAACAATTATTGTTGGCTCTATTTGACTGGTCCTTCTCTTTTGTTAATTACGGAGACGACATTTCCTGGAGAAGGTATATGCATGGATTCCATAATTACGTTCCTCGTCTTCATGGCTCTACCTCACCCTCTCTCTAGTTAGGTTGTGCTCTCCCCCCTCCACTGGAATTTTTTTTGTATTAACTCTTACCCATATGTATAGGGTTCATGTGTTCTCCAAATGTTTGCTGCAGGATCTCGGGAAAAAGTTTCCTCATTGCAGTTTTGATATGGAGCAAGGACAAGTTAGATTGTGTCATGTCATGGTTATGTTATTAGTATCATTTATGTACCCATTATTATCAATTAGCATGGTAAATACTGCTCTACTTTGTGCCCGCCAGTCCATATTTCCACGGGAAGTCTCAAAAGGCATCTGCACCCCAAGTTCATTCTTAATCCAGGAACCACCATATGATGTTTGACAGGTACAATTGTCTGCATCTGCTGTAAACCTTTTCAGTGTTACGTAACAAGATCAATATGAAAATGATACACTTGCCGCTCTTCTGTTTTTAGGCGGAGCATGTATTGTCTTCAGAAGTAGCTGACCCTGAACGCATGTGAAAAAAAATTAAAAAATGGTTGTAAATGCGATTCGAGCAACTGTATACACTCCAAGGTAAATGATAGAGTAAACTGATGATATGTACTCCTGCCTTTTTATTGGTCACAATTTTTGCTTGCATGTACGTCTGCACGTGCACTTCATTGGCTTAACAAAAATTTACCTTGGAGGTTTAAGGAAAGAGTTGCCTGGTGCTGTAAGTGAACCCTAGAAAAAAAATAGCGGGGCATGTTCATTAACTCGACACTCTCCATCTACCCCTGGAATCAATAACAATGTAAGCCCCACCCCTCGTTTGTATAGCAGTAACCACACAAAGGGGTGTTGTAGTCTTCACTACATAAGTACAAATTCTTTTGTTTTCCTGGACTTTGGACTATCTATATATTATCTCTACTCCTAATGGACGAATTGGTTGAATAGTCCCCCCCACTTTCAACCGGTTTATTTTCAACCAGTTTATTTTCAATCGGTTTTTCTTCGTCCCACCTCCCACCAGCCCCTCCCACCGGTTTTTCTCTTTTCTCGTCTGACGGGCAATACCCAACGTATTTATGGTAATCAATCATAATTAATCCACGTATAGTAATAAATCAATCCAGGTATGGTAAGGTCATAACTCAGGAAATTTCGAATATGGTAATTATATGGTAATAAATTTAAATTACCCCAAAGGCTATCAATCCAGGTATGGTAAGGCCATAACTCGGGAAATATCAAATATGGTAATAAATTTAAATTACCACCAGGTATGGTAAGGCTATCCACGTATAGTAATAAATCGTATAGTAATAAATCATAATTAATCCACCTATAGTAATAAATCAATCTACGTATGGTAAGGTCATAACTCAGAAATTTTGAATATGATAATTATATGGTAATAAATTTAAATTACCCCAAAGGCTATCAATCCAGGTATGGTAAGGCCATAACTAAGGAAATATCGAATATGGTAATAAATTTAAATTACCACCAGGTATGGTCAGGCTATTCACGTATAGTAATAAATCATAATTAATCCATGTATAGTAATAAATCAATCCAGGTATGGTAAGGTCATAACTCAGGAAATTTTGAATATGGTAATTATATGGTAATAAATTTAAATTACCCCAAAGGCTATCAATCCATGCCGTATGGTAAGGCCATAACTCGGGAAATATCGAATATGGTAATAAATCAGCGATCCGTCCGCATTACTAGCTCATCCGATAAATCAGCGATCGAGTAATTAAACCGTGCAGTAATTAGTACTCCCTCCGTATATGGAAGGAACCGCCGGAGTATTCCATAGATTAGCCACTGGATTTTGGCAATCTCGCTGTGGCATCTCGGATTTCGGAAATCACGCGCCCGCAGACGCCGCCGTGCCCCCCCCTGCAACCACCGCCGGAGTCGGAGGCGAACGCGATCGCAATCGCGACGTGTATATATATATACAAGGACGTACTACGTGCACAAGGTCCTGCAAGCAAACCCCAGTGCTCCTGATCACCATGCATTTCTTCCAGGTCGTCATGGCGTGGATGTTCCCGTGCGCCGTGTGGGCGGCGATGGCACCAGCCGTGGCGACGGCAGCGAGCACGGACGGCGCTTCGAGCATTGAGTAGGGCAGCTCCTCGTCGCCGGCGTTCGACCCTGGCGACGCTAAGGTGGCCTCCGACCCAGGCTCCTCCCCGGCGTCGAGGTCGTCCACATCCTCCTCCTTGCTCGGCGCCCGAAGCAGCTCATCGAACGGTGACACGGCCGCACGGAAGGGCCACGCGCTAAGGCGGTGCCTGCGCAGATTCGCCAGAAATCTGCAGCACGCCGGTGCTGCGGACGAGCGGCCAGACGGGCGCGGGAGACGGAAGGGCCGGGCGACGAAGCCGGACGGGAGGGTCGCCGCCGGTGAGGACGGCACCGCCCGAGCGAGGGAGGAGGCCGTCGCGAGTGCGATCGCCTACTGCAAGGAGTCGAGCCGGCAGCGCTGCAGGCCGCCGTTGGCTCCCTCGCCCAGCTTGGACGGCTGGCTCCTCGTTCGTCCGGAGGAGGAGATCGGCACCAGCGCCACGAGCGCCGTCTCGCCTTGCGAATGCGAGGCGCAGGGCACCTCGAGCGCCGCCGCCCCCCACCACGGCCACGCGGCCTGCGACGGTACGTGTTGTCAACCGATCCGTCGGTCGATCTGCTCTGCTGCACCGGTGCACGTCTAAACCGTCGTTGATCTCCTTCGTGCAGCAGAATGCGGCGGCGGCAGGCCGTCGACGGTGGAAACTCGGCGAGGTCCAGCCGGGGAGATGGAAAAGGGTGACGCTGTCGACGGGCTTGACGGGGACGTCCTTAGGATAACGAGTTACTTCGCCGCCAAATATGTGTGCGCGGTGCGCCATTGAAGAATAGCTCGGGGTCCGCCTCACATGAGGCGAAGCAAACAATTTTTCGTAATCTAGAGGACCTTGTCTTACGTACCTTCGATCTTGTATGATCTGTCCATATCAGTGTGCGAGTAGTAGTAATATGATTGTAGTAAGATCTGTCCATATCAATTGTCGATCTTATTCTTATATGATATGATGGCTTGCAGCGTTCCTAAGATCTAACGAGACTCTCCTGGAGTTAACGACACAATCGTTCGATTGTTTCTGAATCAGACTGCAATTTTGAACCTTAATTGGCAAAGGAGTTAAGATATAGACAATCCTATTTATTCGAACTAGCTTTGCTAAATCGAAAGAAAAGAGACAACTTGGATTCAATTAAAAGAAATTAGAAGATTTTAGTACTTGCATGTATTCACCTCAATCAAAAGAAACTAGGTACCACTATATGCTCTGTTTGTACTCTACACATGAGGAATATATTCACCTTTAACTTCTATTTTTGCGGAAATAAGACTTTCATTCATCAACCACGGTCATTACACTCCAGATTTTACATAGAGCGTGAATTCCATCCGGTGCATGCCCATGCACGTTGAATTATCAAATGAGTATAAAGTTGGTCTTTTTTTTAACTACTACACTCCATATTCTCGAGCATGGAGATAGGCGAGTTGTAGACCAAGAGCTGGTACAGATATAGGCGAGTTGTAGACAAGAGCTGGTGGGCAGCAAGAAACGCATGCACACCAAAGAACAAATCTGAGTCACATGCCTACTTCTATTGGTTTCTACAAAGAGCGGCTAGCTTAGATCTTAGACCAGTCGGTCACTGTCGAGGTCGCCAAGGTGATCTTACAGCACCGCCGTGGGGATTTCTCATATGATTTTATGTAGGCAAGCCGCAAGCGGTGGTGGTGATTGGCTGGGTGGTGTCGCTGCCTTGGGAAGAGACGAAGTGATGGTAAAAGTAAGCAGGATCCGATGATTCTTCCGTGGGGATAGCCAAAGTCAAGATGTCGACTACAGACTCGTCGTAGACTTGCAGTGAACCTGGATGCGGCGAGCCTGATTTGTGGATCGATGGCGGGTCTTGACTTTGTTAGGCTGGGATTGGATGGTTGCGGAGGGTGGTGTGCTTGGTTGGGTTCCCATGGAAGAATGTGGCCTCCTCGTGGATCTGGTCATGCCCATCCTAGAGAACATTGTGTCCCTAGCTCCCTCGAGGAGCAAGGACAGTGCAAGCGGCAGCAGGGGGTAGGGGTAGATGTGGGGAGGGATGTCGGCGGTTGCTCGAGGTCATCATGATGAAACCCTTGACGTCCCATCTTTATCAATGGAAGTGGAAGAGCACGAAGTCGAGATTGGATAGGAGTTTGAGTTCTTTTTGGCACCAATCGGTTCCCCACTTTAGAGATGTATTTTTTTTTGCGTGCGAGCAAACAGTGGGTTGATTCTAAAAGGGATAGGCACTTTTCAACAGAAGTGCATGACGGACCAAAAATATGACCTTATTTTATTCGTTTGATAGATATCGTATTATTCGTTGTTGTTCGTTCGGTGAAATTTCCTAATATTTGATTGTTGTGTTTCTATTAGAGCACCCCATAATCACCCAATATGAGGGGATGATAAATGAAAGATACTGATTATAAATTTTGAAGAGCCCGTGGCAACGCACGGGCGTTATACTAGTCTTAGTAATTACATGTTTGTTGCAAGGATTGTTGCAATATAATGGTATGGTTTTTTGTACTATACTTGGTGGTTCCATGGTCGTTGAGCTACACGAGTGTCATCATAGCATGTTGACCATATATAAATAAATATGAATATTGCTGAGAAAATAGTGCATTTCTGATCTTCTAACAAACATGCATAAGTTATTGTTTTGCCAAATGGCCCACAAAGAAGTAACAAATACTACTGGCTCTATTTGAGTGGTCCCTCCATTCAGCTCATTACAAAGAAGACATCTCTAGGAGAAGTTACATGCACAGTGTTGGCTTTACCAAGAAGAAAAACACGATTCACAAATTTCTATCCTTACATGTAGCAAGTATTTTGTGAATCTTGCATATCAAACATCTATGCTGTACAATTTCTAGCAGCTTTTTACATTATCGTGATGATCCGCTCATACTCTGAAACATTGATCTGGTTCATATTTTATTTATTATAGCGGGATAAGAAGGGCCAGAAAAAAGAGATAGGTGAGGTTATTCTTATCCTATGGATCAACTATCTTGAGTTATACCCTTCGCAATGTTCGTTTCTTTAGTGATGTGCCAACTGTGTGTTATTTTAATTGGGGGTCATAGACTATAGTTCTTTTTTACACCAGAATAACATGTTCAAATTGTCGATTGTTTTCTTGCAAGGTGACTGTTCTTACCTATAGATTATGTTCATAAAAAGCCTACAACTCTCTTTCATTGTACATTTATTTATTTTGGAGATAAATAATGCACTTATACATGCATACATCTCAATTTGGATAACAAAACATGACCCCTACACTAGTAGAAAGAGGGCCATATGAACCGGTTTGTGAGGGCCATTGGTCCCGATTCCCAAACCAGGACTAAAGGGTCGTCACTAAAGCCATGTCCCTTTAGTCACTGTTCGCCCAGGAACCGGGACAGATGGGGGCTCCACGTGGCCGCTGCCGCTTGCCCAGGCAGGGGGCCTTTTGTCCCGGTTGGTGCCACCAACCGGGACCA
>NC_057801.1:839491865-839509405 GCF_018294505.1 Triticum aestivum | reverse complement strand
TCAGCATTCCAGGGGCTGGGTTTTTTGTTTTTTTTTCTGAAGGGGGGGGGGGAGTTGGGGGTTTTGTAGGGTTAATTTAGGGGTTTCATATATTGTATTAGCTAGCTAATAGAGAGGAGTGTCCTCTCTTATCTCCGTGCTTGGTCGACGCTACGTATAGAGAGGACTCCACACGCTAGCTAGCTAGTAAGCAAATGAAGGAAACTATTAAGTACAGAAGATCATCATGAACATATACAGAAGTGATCGACCTCTCCTTCTCCGGGAGATTGGTCGAACAACAAGTTTTCGTATATCTTACCGACACTACTGGCTACCTATATATTCATGCTAATATTAGCAGAATAACTATTCTGATAACACTTTCGCACTGCACGCTCAACGCAAGTGCACCTCATTATTTGAACGAAGTGTGCTGCAGTACTCACACGAGTGAACTTCTCGTCGGAAAAAACTGCACGCGTTGTTTTTTCGATACTAATTTTACTTTAGTTTTTTAACCATTTATCAGAATGAGGCATGTAATATACCGTTGAAAAGATATGGATTAGTCGCAACTTCTACATGTTGAACACTTTTCGAGATTCCACCCAGTTTAAGAGCTGTTTTGAAAATGGAGCGGCCCATGACGAGTGGCAGCGAGCATTTTTCGCTATTTCTTCTAAACCGCTCGTCGGAACGAAGCAAATTATACACCGTTGGAAAGATATCATCTTTTTCACATCTATCGTTTTCTCTAATTCGTTACGGTTGAAGAGCAGTTTCAAATTTACCAAATCGCGGAACTCTGTTTTTCAAATTTTTTGAAATTTTTGGTACTGTTTTCGCTCCAGTTTTCTAACCGTTTGTCGAAATGAGGCGTATGATACGCCGTTGGAAAGCTAAGGACGAGACGCAACTTTCATATGTTAAAATGTTTTTGAGATTCCTTACGGTTTTTAGTTAATTTTAAAAATTGTGCGGCTGACGGTGAGAGGCAGCGACCATTTTTCGTGAAATTTTTACAAAGAGCTGATCGGAATGATTCAAATCATACACTATTGGGAAGATATCAACGAGGCGCAAATTTTTCATGTAGAACACACTCTCTAATTACTTATGGTTTAAGAGCAATTTTGAATTTACCAAAACGCGGACACTGTTTTTCGTGACACCCAAATCGTCGTGTATACTGCATCAGACAAAAAACCGCACTGCTTTTAGACTGAAAACCACACTGCATCAGATGGGCTAGTGGACTGCATGATTTCTTTTTTGTGGGATGTAAATTTTTAAAGACGAGGAAGAAAACCGCACTGCTTTTAGACTGAAAACCGCACTGCATCAGACGGTCAAGTGAACTTCATGATTTCTTTTGTCGAACGTAAATTTTTCTCAGGCGAGTTTTTGTTGTCTTTTTTTAACTTTTTTATGAACGAGAGTGGACCGCATAGAGGAGGCAAGTGAACCTCGATATATATCGAAGTGAAGCTCATTACTATCTTTGTTGTTGCGCTAAATTTTTAGCACTTCCATTTTTTGGGGCACAAGTGAACAACATCACTCTTAAAAATGAACCACATGTGAGGACCAAATGCACTGCAGGTGTTGATATAGTCGACTGATTTTTTCAAACACACGAAACAAATTGCACTTCATACATAGGTGTAATGAAACATATTCTTTTTACACAAGCTGATTGCACGTTCAAAAAACTTTCTCGAAAAAATGCAAAACATGAATGGAGGGAGCTGCGTCGCCCAACGTTTCCATGAAGAAATGCATTGCACACATTTGTGCGGCAGGAGGCAGACTACACATGCATCCGGCGGGACTGCAAGTAGATGCGCTCAGCACTGCACGAGAGCATCGAGTAAACTGCACGGTGAGCCATCGAGGTGAACACACATGCCTAAACTGCACGGGCACTGCACGAACACACATGCCGCACTGCACGGGAACAAGCCCGCCGAACCACTTGCCAAAGGGACTGAACTGCAAAATTACACCCAAAAAATTCACTGCCACGACCTCACAGGATGCCCGATCTGCACTACACGCAGAATCACAGTGCACTGCATCGCCCTGCCTGTGCTACTCCAGCGAGGGACGAGCGGAGTTGGAAGACGGGGACAGTGGCCGGATCATTGGTGGGTGTGTGGAACCGGCATGGCGAACCATCTGCATCACAACATGTTACGGCCGTCATCTACCCGCCAACCGAGCTGCATTGGAGTGCCAACTGAACTGCTCATGCCCTCCCAGTAGTGATACCTCCTGGCTGGCAGAGTCGAAGGAGACGCTCCCAGGCCCGACGCATCTCGATCCCGCTGCTGCTCCATGGCTCAAGAGCAGGGAGGAGGCCAGACTGGGATCCCTCGTTCCTGGCGTCGGCCCCAGGCCCGGTGAACTACTCCCGGTGCGGCAGAGCCCGTCCTTGCCCCCGACGGAGTAGAAGTAGAAGGAGAAGGGGCACAACGGGGGAGAGACGAGACATCCGGCAAGGAGTTAGGATCCGATGGTGCAGTCCACTTGCCCTTCCTTACCCACTGCCGCCAACGAACTGCACTCGATGGGAAAGCTGCAGGTTGGGGTGCTTAGAGAGGGAGGGGTGAGGCCATGGCGTCGTTGCCTCCGCCACCCCTGCTGTCCCTTGTTTGCTGGTCAGAGCAGCTCCCCGCCGCCGGGTGCCACTTGGAAGGGGAGAGGTAGCCACCGTGCGGGGGAGGTGGTCGGGGGTGGGAGGCAAGGGAGAGTGGGGGGAGACTCATTGGTGTGCTGAATCATGGAATGGGGAGGGAAGCCATGGGGGAAGGTCGAAGTTGACCCCCTGCCGAGGGACGAGGCGAATCCGACCACCATGGAGGCGGATCTGGGCTGGGAAAGGTTGGGTAAGGAGCGGGAGATGGACCAGGTGCGACGGTGAGGGGAGATACACGCGGGCGCCATAGGAGCTGGAGAGCCCCTCCCGGTGTGGCGTCGGCCGGGTGCGCGGCAGAGGAGGCCGCGAGGCCGGGGAGGAGGCCACGGCGCCAGAGAGGAGGCCACGATGCCAGAGAGGAGGCCGCGGGCCCGGGAAGATGGCTGCGGCGCCGGAGAGGACGCAGTAAGGCCGGGGACGAGGCGGCGGCGGCTGGGAGGAGGCCGCGCGACTGGAGCAGAAGGTCGAACGGCGGAGGTGCGACGGAGGATGGAGGTGGGGGGCCGCAGGAGTGGGGGTGGTGGGGCACTGGGTAATGGTGGTGGTGGGGAAGAAGGTGGGCAACTAGCGCTAGGTGGGCTGCGGGGGTGGGCTAGCGCAGTTTTCTCCGGTTGTTGTGCGGTACGGGTGAGCTGAACAGAGGAGGGCAGAAGTGTTAGCAGAATAACGCTAGTGTTAGCAGAATAAAACTCTAAAGGGGTGTTATCATAATAGACCCACCCTATATATATACATATACATACATACATACATACATACATATATATATATATATATATATATCTTACAATACCCTAACATACGAACTCAACTTCCACATGCATGGTGGTATTCTCCGGTTTTATTGATGACGTGGTCAAGAAAAAATCCAGCCAATTCCTCTTGAATTGCTCACATGTGATGTTTTGGTAGGAGTTCATTCCGCATCTCCCACATCTAATTTGAATAAGGGGGTCAATACATATATATGAATGAAACTCAACAGAAATGATGGTAATAAAATGAACTTGTGAATATTTTTGCTTACGCACTACATATTGTCTTTTAGAGTAGCCCCGCCTATTCTTGGCCGTCGCGTTGTAGATGAACTCGAAGACGTAGTATCCACAGTAATTATTCCCGGCTTCCTGCCAAACACACTTTACGAGAAATAGAGGTCAACCAAACTGATAATGAAGCATTATAAATGGCATTGATGAAAGTAGCTAGAATCAACGGGAGATGCGCGGTACTAGCTAGCTAGTAGTACTTACTTTTGGGGTATTTCCATCACAGATTCCGCGGCAATGAAGTAACTTGTGCGGTGAATACTTTCCAAACCCTGCGAGACAAAGAAAAAAAATTACTTGATATCGTGAAATGAACAAAGTTGCTGATATGGTGCGATAATTATCGATTCAACTTACTTCTCGAGCATCTTAGACATATCCGCATAGTCCTCGGGATCTTTTCGTCTCGAGTCTAAGACATTTACTAGTCCCTGCTCAAGCTTAATCTCTAGGAGAATATATTGGAACCTGCGCACGCATACATAACTCATCAATTACATTAATTACTATAACCTTGAGTAATAATTAAGGGAAACCGAATATGCAAGACAGTAACACTCACTTGAAGTTGTAAGGAAAGAGTATTGTATCTTTGTTTTGATTTATTACCAACGATCGTAGCAAGTTGTCCTCGGTTTCTTTGGCATGAAATGTAACCGTAAATTGATCTATGAGATTTGTGTTAATGAAACCAATATCATACATTTCATTTTTTCTGCATTCGATGATCTTCAATCTGCGTAATATAGTGAGGATAATTATATATACATGCAATGAAAGAGCTGAGCTATATATAGAGACTTAATGACAGAAGTAGTACTTATAGACAGTAGCAAGTGACCGTTAATTTATCGAGGGCCTTTAGATTGAAAAACTGGAAGAACTCCTCAAATGGAACAGACAACTCCTCAATTCCAATGAGGTCATGCTGATCCTCTTTAACTTTCGGCGTCAAAGTATTGATTTTCTTCCCAGCTGACTGCTTTCTGCAGGTTTCCATGTACCGATCATGGAATCTTCGCATCATTGTTGTTAGAGTAGTTGCATCTTTGACGAGAGGCTTCCCATACTCGTATTTGAATACGTCCACCTCCATTATATCAAAATGTGCATCGTCGTAATCTCCAGGATTGGTACCGGGAAAGATCCCTGGATGATTAGCGACGATATTGCTAGACACCTTGAGCGGGGGGCACAATTGGTTCTCTTGTTCGCCGAGCTGGGTAATTTTTTCCGAGTTCTTCTTTCTTGTAAACTTTTGTCACTGCAAGTACTTCCCGACCGCTTCACTTCCTTATTTGTCTTTTCAGTAATGCGCTCATAGTTGGTTTGCGACGGAGACAGTGGTGGTCGCTGCAGGGCATCCAAAGTGCGCTTCGCTTTCAACGGATCAATCTTCTCCTCCGGAGGTGGATGTCTCTTGGCTCTTTGCGTTTCGAAGTAGTCCTTCACTTGGGCTTGACAGATCTCCTCGTTTTCCTCTGCGGTCATCTCATATGGTAACTTCTCTGGAGTCTTAAGAGATGGACCGTATCTGTATTGCCTCCCGCCTCTGGCTGTACTGCTAGACGCCGGAGCAGGCCGAGCGGCTGCGGCTGTCTTCTTTCATTGCTTAAGAGGCGGAGGAGAAGGACTACGACGCGCCGAAGCAGCTGGGGCGGCGACGGGTCTCTTCCGCCTTTACTGACGAGGCAGAGAAGGAGGAGGCTGGTTGGTCGGGCACGCCGGCGCAGGCGGAGAAAGAGGCGGAGTGCTGCCACGCGTTGGAGAAGGAAGCAGAGTGCCACCACGCGCCGGATAAGGAGGCGGAGTGCCACCACACGCCGGAGAAGGAGGCAGAGTGCCCTGATCACTCGCCGGAGGAGAAAGCGGAGGAGGAGGCGGAGTGCCCTGACTCGCCGAAGGAGGAGGAGGAGGAGGCGGAAGCGTCCCGTTCAGAAGGTTGATGAGCTCCTTCCGTCATAGGCATGGAGTCTTCAGAGCAGAACCCAGCCTAGTCTCCCCTTCACCGGTAGGGTGGTCAAGAACAAGCTCCTCAAATCCCTCCGTTATTTATTCCACCATCACCCTAGCATATCCTTCTGGATTCGGATGGCAGTGAAAAGTAGCGCCGGGTTCTTGAGGTCGAACAGAGCCGACAGCCGCCTTGACTTTGTAGTTCTGCCATTGCGTCATAAGGTGGCAATGTTGATACTTCGTGATAGCATCCATGGGGTAGCTAGCAGGAGCCGTGAAGACAGGCTCCAACTGAAGCAGCTGGGTGGAAGCCACACTGCTTCTCCGCTAAGATGGCGGGGTAGCTTCGGGGGTATCTTTGACATGTCGCTTGCTTCGAACTGCATCTCGTTCCTCTAGCTTCCGTACCCTTGCGTGCAGCTCCTGTAGTTCGCTCTGCTCCACCTTCCTCCTCTTCTGGGTTTTGTAACTGCCTGCATTCGGAAACCCAGCCTTCCACGGAACAGAGCCTGGCGTGCCTCGTGTCCGTCCAAAGTGCTCAGGATTCCTGAGGGCCATTCTGAGCTCGTCCTTCTCTCTATTTGGAACGAACCTCCCTTCCCGCGCTGCGGCGATATAGTCCCAAAGCTTCGTGATGGGTATTTGAAGTTGCTCGCTCGTCCAAACGCACTTCCCTATTACAGGGTCCAACGTTCCGCCAACCCCGAAGAACCAAGTCCTTGGACGGTCTGGCCAGTTCAATGTCTCTGGTTCAATCCCTTTAGCAAGCAGGTCATTCTCAGCCTATCCCACAACGGCCGGGCTTTGAGGTAGCCACCTGACCCCGTGCGATGGTGATGCTCCTTATTCGCAGCATTTATCTTGTTTGTCACTGACATCTTCTTACTCCTCTCCGATGTCTTGTTGGCCTCAAATGCGTCCCATTGATCTCTGAGCTTCTCATACCGGCTGACGAATTCTGGTGTCTTTTTTTTGTCGAGAAACTTTGCTTTCAGCTCATTCTTCCACCTCCTAAATAGATCTACCATCTTCTTGAGAGCACATGACTTAAAGGAAACCTGGAGCTCTTCCTTCTTAGGCTCATTCCATAGCTCGATGCTGATCGGGATCATAGCCCTAACAAGAACCCTGCACTGAGCAGAAAATGCTTCCTTGGTCCGGAGGGGTTCAATCGGTTGGCCATCGCGCGCGATTGCTGTGATTGTGAACCTTTCATCCGAGGGCAACTTTTTCTTCGGGCCTCGTCTCTTTACCGAAGTTCTGCTCGATCCGGAGGGCTGGAAATAAGAAGAAAGACGAGATTTAATATATGTAGATACCAAAACAATGAATGCATCAATTAGCTAGTCAGCACAGGCTTAATTACTATATATACCTGGCCGGACTCTGTTCGGTCACCGGAGCCGTCATCACGGTCTCCTTCTTGCACCGGCATTCGGTCAGCGGAGCTATCATAATCATGTCCTTCCTCCTCCCACTACACGAAATATGACAACTCGTGACCTTCTGTCACTGACCCTGGAAGAATTGGTCATAGATCTATGACCATTTGAGACCAATTGGTCAAAAGCTGTTCGGGGGGCTCCAAACCCTAAATAATTGCGACCATTTTGGTCAGAAAGGTCGTAATTTCCTTACACAAAATTGTCATAAAGCAAATAGTGCTGGTCCGCTGCCTTATTTCTAGTTGTTAACGACCAATATAGATGGTCATAGCCTTGTAGATTGTGGTGGATTGTGATGACTAGGTGCCATCTCATCAGTTTTGCCTATGTGTCATGTCCATGTGTCAATTTTTGCCCTAGGTTGTGAAGCAACCTATATTTCTGTTATTCCAAAAATTCCCAAAAAATTCTCATAAATTGTTTGGATCATATCTTCATCAAATATGTCGAAAACCTTCCTTGCCTAGTTCAAAAATAACTCAACAATATTCATTTTCCTATTCTATTCAGAGCAGCACTTTGTGAAGGAAGTGTTATTTATGTATTCTTGATTTCCCTAAAAATTTGTGAAGACATTCTTCTTAGTATATGATCATCCTCAGCCAAAACTCACGCCAATTGGCCATGTGCATTTCCCGTACCGCTAATCAAACACTTGGCTGCTAATTCATGTTTGAGCATAGTTCGGTCTCCTCATGAGAATCTTATATTATAATTTTCTTCCTAGAACCTACATGGGGAGTTCCCAACCCACTAGACATGCCTAGGCCGCCCAGAACGCATGGCAACGCCACGGTCACGCGGTGACCACACGGCGGGCATGCGAGCTTATGCGCTCTAGAGTTGGGGCCCTCGGCCACCGTTCAAACCTTGATGTCTCGCCATCAAACCATGTATTTTTGATTAAATAGATACTTATTTACCTAGAAATGATTTTTGGAAAAAATAAAGAGCAAACTATGAGGCACCTGCAGTTCAAATTTGACTCGCTTCTAGCTGAATCGATGGGAATTTGTCTTTTTCACCAGAGGTGGATCAAAACTTTTGACACCCAACCATTTTTTCAATTGTGCATTAAATATGGCCTAGTATTTTATAAAATTCATTTGGTCCAATTTTGCAACAAATATATGGTAGGTCCTTCACAAAAAAAACAGATTTCAGGCACTCGGAAAATGGAAAATGAATTTTCCGTGCAAAGAAAATGAAAACTCCCTTAGGCATCGTTGTTTGGAATTCCAATATGCCCCCTTGTGCGCGATATGATATCATTTGAACAAACTATGCAATGAATATGGCCATAAGATTGATCATTTGGCTTGAAAGCCATGAATCTTCACGCATGATAGCTCATTTCTGAGAACATTTTTCTAAAATAATTCCCGTATTACAAGTTTATTATTTTTCCTGGAAACTTGGTCATATATAATGAAACAATACGAAGGTTTTCCAATTTTTTGTTTTTTTTTGAATTTTTTATGCCCATTTCAAAATGCGGTCAAAACGGCGGGCTTGACCGTTCCTAGCTAGTGGTTCAATCTTCAAAAACTTTTGATGTTTCTCTGATTAAATAGATACTTATGTACCTACAAATGATTTTTGGAAAAAAATAAAGAGCAAACTATGAGGTAGCTGCAGTTCAAATTTGACCCGCTTCCAACTGAATCGACGGGAATTTTTCTTTTTCACCAGTGGTGGATCAAAACTTTTGACACCCAACCATTTTGTCAATTGTGCATTAAATATGGCCTAGTATTTTATAAAAATGATTTTGTCCAATTTTGCAATAATTATTTGGTAGGTTCTTCACAAAAAAACCTCATTTGGGGCACTCGAAAAATGGAAAATGGCTCTTTTGTGCAATGAAAGTGAAAACTCCCCAAATCAACATTGTTTGGAATTTCAAGATGCACCCTTGTGCACAATATGAGATTATTTGAACAAATTATGCCATGAATGTGGCCATAAGATTGATCATTTGGCTCTAAAGCCATCAATCTTCACGCATGATAGCTCATTTCTGAGAACACTTTTTAAAAATAATTCCCGTATTATAAATTTATTATTTTTCCTGGGAACTTGGTCATATATAATGACACAATACGAAGGTTTTCCAATTTTTTTTACTTTTTTTAATTTTTTATGCCTATTTCAAAATGCGGTCAAATCAGCGGGCTTTACCGTTCCTAGCTAGTGGTTGAATCTTGGAAAACTTTTGATGTTTCTATGATTAAATAGGTACTTATGTACCTAGAAATGATTTTTGGAAAAAATAAAGAGCAAACTATGAGGTAGCTGCAGTTCAAATTTGACCCGCTTCCACCTAAATCGGCGGAAATTTGTATTTTTCACCAAAGGTGGATCAAAACTTTTTACACCCAACCATTTGGTCAATTGTGCATTAAATATGGCCTAGTATTTTATAAAAATGATTTGGTATAATTTTGCAATAATTATTTGGTAGGTTCTTCACAAAAAACCCACATTTGGGGCACTCGAAAAATGGAAAATGGCTCTTTTGTGCAATGAAAGTGAAAAATCCCCCAATCAACATTGTTTTTTATTCCAATATGCACCCTTGTGCACAATATGAGATCATTTGAACAAACTATGCCATGAATGTGGCCATAAGATTGATCATTTGGCTTGAAAGCCATGAATCTTCACGCATGATAGCTCATTTCTGAGAACACTTTTTTAAAATAATTTCCTTATTACAAGTTTATTATTTTTCCTAGAAACTTGGTCATATATAATGACACAATGCGAAGGTTTTCCAATTTTTTGATTTTTTTTGAAATTTTTATGCCCGTTTCAAAATGCGGTTAAAACGACGGGTTTGACCGTTCCTAGCTAGTGGTTGAATCTTGGAAAACTTTTGATGTTTCTCTGATTAAATAGATACTTATGTACCTAAAAATAATTTTTCGAAAAAATAAAGAGCAAACTATGAGGTAGCTGCAGTTCAAATTTGATCCGCTTCCAACTAAATTGGCGGAAATTTGTCTTTTTCACCAGAGGTGGATCAAAACTTTTTACACCCAACCATTTGGTCAATTGTGCATTAAATATGGCCTTGTATTTTAGAAAAATGATTTGGTCCAATTTTGCAATAATTATTTGGTAGGTTCTTCACAAAAAACCTCATTTGGGGCACTCGAAAAATGGAAAATGGCTCTTTTGTGCACTGAAAGTGAAAACTCCCCAAATCAACATTGTTTGTCATCGCAAGATACACATATGTGCACACTATTGGTTCATTTTAGCAAACTATAACTGGTTAATATGTTTAATGTTTACCCTGAATTAGAGGTTGAAAAGAGAGAAAAAAGCACATAAGCTTAATTCTGATTGGTGGAATCACCAGTGGCTTGGATCGATGACCTGGCAAATATCAGTCCATCCATCCGTCCATCAATCCATCCCATCCGACGGCAGCAAATCCCCACCCAACCCTTCTCTCTCGCGCGAACCCCACCTAGCCCTCCTCTCTCTTGCGGAAACCAAGAGTTTTGCTTCTTTTACTTTCATATTTCAATAAAAAGAAAGGAAATAAATGAAAAATATCATATGCTAATCTTATGATAAGTGATGACATTACACAAGGAAAAGTATAAGTAGTAAATTTTATTGTAGATTAACAAACATATCATTGGTCAGTGATGCAACTCATGAAAGAATTAATAAGGGAAGAGAAGATCACATGCGAATACACTATCCTGGAAATCTTTGGTGATTGTGAGCACCCATCAATATATTATATGCCAAATTTTTTGACGTTGGACAAGGAAGACAATGTAATGATTTATGTTTGTTCATATTCACATAGAAGCTATATTGTCATAGATGCTTCAACATATGGTGTTTGAACCTATCTTTGCAAGCCAAAAATTCCGCACTAAGTAGAGATACTACTTGTGCATCCAAAACCCTTACAGCCAAATCTTGTTTTGAGAGTCCACCATACCTACCTATGGATTGAGTACGATCCTTCAAGTAAGTAGTCATCGGTGCAATAAGCCAATAAAAATTGCTTCTAAAAGTGTGAGATAATTTAGTGTAAGGGAAAATTGAGTGTTGTACGAACTTGTGATGGCGAAGAATCACTACTAGGAAAACGGCTATAGATGAAATGGACACTAATGGCGCACCACATGTGTGGTGCGCCATTAGTATATAGCAATGGCGCAGCACATACACGGTGCGCCATTAGTAACATTTTTTTTACAAAACTAGTAATGGCGCACCAGGGGATGACGCACCACACACTCAGTGCGCCACTACTAACATATTTTTTTTATTTTTTTCAAAGTTAGTACAAAGTTAGTAATGGCGCACCGTGCGTGTGGTGCGCCATTACTAGTGCGCCATTACTAACATTTTTTTTATTTTTTTTTATGTTTTTCATTTTCTTTCAAAGTTAGTAATGGCTCACCGTGGGTGTGGCGCGCCATTACTAGTTTAACTAGTAATGGAGCACCACACCAACGGTGCGCCATTAGTAATTCTGACCCAAAATTCCCCCGAATGCAACCCTCCTCCCTGGACCGCCTTTTCAGTTTAAAAAAAATAAAAGAAAATGATGGAAATGTCAAAAAAAAAATAAGTTTCCCATGTGATATGTGATCTAGTTGTTGGGAAAATTTACAAATATGAATTTCGACTTTATTTGCAAAATCTCTCTGGAATTTGTAAAATGGGCATAACTTTTGCATACTAACTCAGATGAAAAAGTTTTTTATATGAAAAATCATCTACTCGAAAAGTTACATCCAAATTTATAAGAAAAAAAACCTAACAGAAAAAAGTTAAACATTTTCAAAATCCTCAAAAACCTAACAGAAATGGGAAACCCGTTAAACATTTTCAAAATCCTCAAAAACCTAACAGAAAAAAAGTTACGGGGCTTTTAAGATCGGGAGGCAAGAAAATTCAAAAAACATCAAACTTACTAGTGGCGCACCATTTGCTAGGTGCGCCACTAGTAGCGGAAAAAAATTAGTTTCAAATTTTTTTTCAGGATTTTTTTTCAAAATATCATACGTAATATGAACGAAAGTTTGAAATAATTTTTCAAAATTTCATCACACTCATGAACATGAACAAAGTCCTAAACATCAACAAGGTTTAATTGGATTGATATGCTAGATATATTAACAAGTGCCTGTGAAGTGAGGTGGTGCTGGGGTTGGATAGAACTCTGAAGTTAAGCGTGCTTGGGCTGGAGTAGTGTGAGGATGGGTGACCTTTCGGGAAGTTTGACCATGGAGTGTGATTTGAGCTGAGATTAAGCGTATTGACCCGATATTAAGAAAATATTTTTTAAAAAAAATTGTTACTAATGGAGCACTCCTATGTGGTGCGCCATTGCTAAGTGAGATAGTAATGGCGCACCTATAGGCATACTAATGGCGCACTACAGGTGCGCCATTAGTATCTGGTATACTAATGGCACACTAGTGGTGCGCCATTAGTAAAAATTACTACTGGCGTGTAACTAGTGGCGCACCAGTAGTGCGCCATTAGTAGGCAAAACTGGTGCGCCACTAGTAGGCCTTTTCCTAGTAGTGAATAAAAGCAACAGACTACATAATAAAGGTTGCCATCATAAGGGGAAATATAACGCGACGTTCTCTTGCACTAAGGGGTTGAGCATACAAACAAAAAGCACATGACAACCTCTCCTTCCCTCTGCGAAGGGCCTATCTTTTACTTTTATGTATTTACTTTCATGCAAGAGTCAAAGTTCTTCTCTCTATTCATTTTCATTTTCTCCTTTGGCAAGCATCATGTGGTGGGGAAAGATCTAGGCACATATATCCAGTTGAATATGGGTAGCATGAGTGATTATTGTTGACGTCATCCTTGAGGTGAATACATTGGGAGGCAAAACTATAAGCCCCTATCTTTCTATGTGTCCAGTTGAAACGTTGTGTTTATGTGTATGCGGTGAGTGTTAGCAATCATAGAAGACTATATAATGATTGAGTATGTGGACTTGCCTAGAGGCTCCGATACGTGACCCTTCCTGAAAACATGATGAATAGTAGTTGCAAAGTTGACTGAGAACATTCGTTGTTGGTTTCCAATAGAGTTTATACTTTATACTTCGATGTTGTGATGAATTCTTACTTGTTCATGAGAAGTCTATAATAAAAGTTCTACAATAAAAGTTGCATGCTAAAGTTTGTTACAGTCTATAATAAGTTACATGATGCTGGTACGTTCGTATTTTTGTTTTTATCGACACCTCTCTCTCTCTAAGCATGTGGACATATTTTTTGATTTTGGTTTTCACTTGAGGACAAGCGAGGTCTGAGCTTGGGGGAGTTGATACGCCCATTTTGCATCATGTTTACCTACTGTTATTTATGTTGTTTTATTGCATAATAATGTTGTTTGGAGTAATTCTAATGCCCTTTCCTCATAATATGCAAGGTATGCATAAAAGGGGGAGAATTCTGCCAGCTGGAAATCTGGACCTGAAAAAGCTATGTTGGGCTACCTATTCTGCACAACTCCAAATGAGCTGAAACTTCACGAGTTTTTTATGGAATACATGAGAATTTTTGGAGTCAATAAGTACCAGAGGGGGCCCACCAAGTGGGCACAACCCACCTGGGCGTGCCCTGGTGTCATGTGAACGTCGATTACATGACACTTCACCATATTTGGTCCTAAGGGAATGCATTGTGGAGTAGTTATTAGATGATGAGTTGCGAGAGTAACAGAAGCTTAAACACTAGTTTATGCGCTAATCCATAAGGGACCGATTGGATCCAAAAGTTTAATGCTATGGTTATAATTTATTCTTAATACTTTTCTCGTAGTTGCGGATGTTTGCGAGGGGGTTAATCACAAGCAGGAGGTTTGTTCAAGTACGAACAACAACTAAGCACCGGTCCACCCACATACCAAATATCAAAGTAGCAAACACGAATCGAGCCAACATGATGAAAGTGACTAGATGAAATCCCCGTGTACCCTCAAGAACACTTTGCTTATCATAAGAGACCGTTTTGGCCTGTCCTTTGCCTCCTAAGGATTGGGATACCTTGCTGCACTTTTGTTACTACTACGGTTACTTGCCTGTTACAAATTATCTTGCTATCAAACTACTCTGCTACTTACAATTTTAGCACTTGCACACATTACCTTGCCGAAAATCACTTATCATTTCCTTCTGCTCCTCATTGGGTTCGACACCCTTACTTACCGAAATGGATACAATTGACCCCATATACTTGTGGGTCATCAAAGGCACCTGTGGATATGGCTAGCCATGGATTGTGAAAGAATGGTGGAAATGAAATAAACTTTATTTTATGTTTGCGAATCGCCTACGATGTACCTAGCATTGAAGATATTGGGAACTCTCGGTCGTTTTCCTTGACAGGAAAAGCATGCCTCTCAAAATATTTTACCTTTCAATTTAAGCTTTGAGCTCTGGCACCTCTACAAATCTCTGCTTCCCTCTACGAAGGGCCTATCTATTTACTTTTATGCAATTTTTATTTTTTTAAGTCTCCATCTTCTCTTATAAAGCACCAACTAGGGAACACTATTCTCATACTTGTGCATTGAATATAGCTAATACTCCCTCCATCTCAGTTTACAAAGCTTGCACGTGTATCTAGGTCATCAATTTAACTTATATGAAATAAATTGTTTAACATAAAAATTATATCATTAGAAAATAGAATATCTAAAGTTTCTAATGATATATTTTTTGTAATGTATGCCTCTTATTAAGTTGGTCAAATTAACAACCTAGGTACACGTGCAAGACTTGTAAACTGAGATAGAGGGAGTATTTGAATGTGTTTCATGAATGGATCAATGATTGAGCATAATGGGCTAGGGATAGCTTCCTTTAGCATTGATATTTTGAGAGGCATGGTTGCTTGTTTAATATGCTTGAGTATTTATGTCATGTAAATTATAGACTATTGCTTTGAATCATCTAAAGTCCAAATGACCATGCTACAAAAGGAAATAATATGTCATTAACATCATAGGCAACATTCCACAATAAAATTTTTGTTTTTATCATTTAGCTACTCGAGGACGAGCATGAATTAAGCTTGGTGATGCTAATATGTCTCCAGCGACGTATCTATAATTTTTTATTGTTCCCTACAATTATATTATCAATCTTGGATGGTTTATATACATTTTCTAGAAACTTTATATCATTTTTTTTGGACTAACCTATTGACATAGTGCCTAGTGTCAGTTGTTGTTTTTTGCTTGTTTTTTACTTCACAGAAGATCAATACCAAATAAAGTCCAAATGCCATAAAACATTTTGGATATTTTTTTTCTGGCGAGAAGATACTTTGAAGATTTTGGAGGCCATGAGAGGAGGCGCATGGGGCCCATTAGGCACCATGGTGCACCAGAGGCCCCTGGCCTGCCCTTGTGGGTAGTGGGGCCCATGAGAACCGCCTTGACCTACGTCTGCCTCTATAAATACTCTAAAATCCCAAAAACCTAGGTGTGTCGGTGAAACACTTTTTCTTCCAACACAAGTTCCAAAACCACGAGATCCAATCTATAGGCCTTTTCCGGCACTCTGCTGGAGGGGGTCAACAATCACGGAGTGGTTCTTCATCATCCTTGTTGCTCCTCCGATGATGCGTGAGTAGTTTACCGCAGACCTACGGGTCCATAGGTAGTAGTTAGATGACTTCTTATTTCTTTTTGATCTTCAATACAATGTTCTCCTCGATGTTCTTGGAGATCTATTTAATGTAACTCTTTTTTGCGGTGTGTTTGGTTGGGATCTGATGAATTGTGGGTTTATGATCCATTCTATCCATGAATATTAATTGTGTCTTTGCTGAACTCTTTTATGCATGATTTTTATATCCTCATATTTCTTCTCTGATTTATTGGTTTGGTTTGGCCAACTAGATTGATTTATCTTGCCATGAGAAGAGGTGCTTTGTAATGGATTCGATCTTTCAGTGCTCAATCCCAGAAAGAGACATGACACGCGTGTATCGTTGCTATTAAGGGTAACAAGATGGAATTTATTCATACGTGGGTTTATCTGGTCTACATCATGTCATCATTCTTATTGCATTACTTCGTTTCTCCATGAACTTAATACACTAGATGCATGCTGGATACTTGTCGATGTGTGGAGTAATAGTAGTAGTTGCAGAATCATTTCAATCTACTAATCTTGGACGTGATGCCTATATACATGATCATTGCCTTGGATATCTTCATGATTATTCGCTTTTCTATCAATTGCCTAATAGTAAATTTTTTACCCACTGTATGCTATTTTCTTGAGAGAAGCCTCTAGTGAAATCTACGACCCTTGAGACTATTTTCTATCATATTAAAGCCAACAATACCTTGCTGCAATTTTTCTTTATTTATTTTATTTTGTGATTTTGTTAGATATATTTATCAAAACATATACAATTTATCCTATCTCAATACCATGGAGAGATTGACAACCCCTATTACGTGTTGGATTGCAAGTATTTGTTATTTGTGCGCGGGTGTTGTTCACATAGTGTTGCTTGGTTTTCCTACTGGATTGATAACCTTGGTTTCATAACCGAAGAAAATGTTTACCTTTGTTGTGCTGCATCATCCTCTTCGAGGAAAATACCAACGCGGATACAAGGAATCACTGCACTTACCGTTCCCGACGGAAGTGGCTGGAGCTCGACGAGCATCGTCCCGAATGGGAAGTGTAGGAGCGCCATGGAGCCATGCAGCCGGAATCCCACCAGTCACACTCGAGCAATGCGAGTTCGGCCGTGTGTAGGGATGAAAAAGCAGTGGAAAGTTTCCGCTTTTCTGAAGGAAAAATGGAAACGGAGAGGAAATGCAAAACAGAAATGGGAATTTGCAAAACGAAAATGGAAATGGAATTTTTTTATGCGAAAAAGAAAACAAAAACGAAACGGTGTTTTCCGGTGGAACAGACGTGGAAATGGCAATTTCCATTTCTATGAATATGAAAATTTCGTTTCTACTATAGGTGTATGACTACTTTGTAGCCGGACTAGCAAACACCACACAATGACATAATTAGCAGAATGGATCATTCGAGGATCAATTTTTACTACCGCACATGTACTCCAAAAACCCTATACGGTATTGTCCAATACTACTACAGTACTACCCTAACACTAGTAGAAAAGGGGGCATTTGTCCCGGTTCGTAAGGGCATTTAGTCCCGGTTCTTGAACCGGGACTAAAGGGTCATTACTAATGCCCCCCCTTTAGTCCCGGTTCTAACACGAACCGGGACAAATGTGCCTCCACGTGGCCGGTGCGCCGAGCCCAGGTAGGAGGGCCTTTGGTCCTGGTTGGTGGCACCAACCGGGACCAAAAGGCATCCACGCGTTAGCATTTCAGTGGCTGGGGTTTTTGTTTTTTTTG
>NC_057801.1:839486222-839491568 GCF_018294505.1 Triticum aestivum | reverse complement strand
GGTTTTGGGGGGTTAATTTAGGTGTTTCATATATTGTGTTAGCTAGCTAATTAATAGAGAGAAGTGTCCTCTCTTATGTCCGTGCTTGGTCGATGCTACGTACTGCACATAGAAATGCCCTTGACATGCTAGCTATTAAGAAAATGAAGGGAACCATTAAGTACAGAAATTCATCATGCATACCAAGAGAAGTGATCGATCGACCTCTCCTTCTCTAAGAGATTGGTCGAACAACAAGTTTTCGTATAATCTATCCGATGCTACTGGCTACATACATATACAATATGTAAGATCTCTTACAATTCCCTAGCATTTGAAATCAACTTCCACATGATATTCTCCAGCTTTATTGATGACGCGGTCAAGAAAGAATCCCGCCAATTCCTCTTGAATTGCTTTCATGCGATCGTGTTCTAGGAGTTTATCCCGCATCTGCTGCGTCTAATTTGAAGGAGGGGGTTAATACATATATGAATGAAACTCAACAGAAATGATGGTGTAATAAAATGAAATTGTGAATATTATTGCTTACGCACTTCATATTGTCTTTTAGAGTAGCCCCGCTTATTTTTCAAAGTCGCGTTGTAGATGAACTCGCACACGTAGTATCCACAGAAATTATTCCCTTCTTGCTGCCACAAGCACTTTACGAGAAATAGAGGTCAATCAAACTGATAATGAAGCATTATAAATGGCATTGATGAAAGTATAGCTATAGAATCAACGAGAGATGCGCGCAACTAGCTAGCTAGTAGTACTTACTTTCGGGTATTTATATCGCAGCTCCTTCGGCAGTCCCGGAACTTCTGCGGTGAACTATTTCCAAACCCTGCAAGACAAAGAAAATAATTATTATTACTTGAGATATCAGGAAATGAACAAAAAGTTGCTGATGGTGCGATAATGATCGATTGAACTTACTTGTTGAGCATTTTAGTCATGTCCGCATAGGTTTCGGGATTTTTTCGTCTTGAGTCTAAGACATTTACTACTCCCCGCTCAAGCTTAATCTCCAGAAGAACATAGTGGAATCTGCGCACCCATGCATAACTCATCAATTACATTACTATAACCTCGCTCGAGTAATAAAAGGGAAACCGAATATGCACACGACAGTAACACTCACTGGAAGTTGTAAGGAAAGAGTATTAAATCTTTGTTTTGATTTTTGATCAATGATTGTAGCAAGTTGGCCT
This sequence comes from Triticum aestivum, assembly GCF_018294505.1. Classification (NCBI taxonomy): domain Eukaryota; kingdom Viridiplantae; phylum Streptophyta; class Magnoliopsida; order Poales; family Poaceae; genus Triticum; species Triticum aestivum. Next base: position 839,490,372 of record NC_057801.1, on the reverse strand, counting down.
CGGCCTCTTCGACGTGCTTTGTAACCTGGATTTCATCTATGATATTTGTGTTAATGAACCCAATATCATACATTTCTTGTTTTTTGCACTCGACGATCTTAAATCTGCATAATATAGTGAGGATAATTAATTATAAATACATGCAATGAAAGAGCCGAGCTATATATAGAGACTTAATGACAGAAATAGTACTTACAGACAGTAGCAAAAGACCGTAAGTTTATCGAGGGACTTTTGATTGAAGAACTCGAAGAACTCCTCAAATGGAACAATCAACATATCAGTTCCAACGAGGTCGTGCTCCTCTTTAATATTCAGATACAAAGCATTCGTCCCCCAGACTCTCTATAGGTTTTCATGTACCAATTATGGAATCTTCGCATCATAGTTGCTAGAGATTTTTCCTCTTTGACGAGAGGCTTCCCGTACTCATATCTGTGTTCGTCCACCTCCAAGAAATCAGGAAGTTGATCGTCAGGCAGGTAATCTGCAAGATTGCCATAACTGGCCACCGTCCCCGGAGCTTTAGCGACGATGTCGCCGCTAGACACATTGAGCGGGGGGCACGATTGCTTTGCTTGTTCACCGAGCTGGGCAATTTTTTTCACAGCTGCTTGTTTTTTAACCTTTTATCACTGACAGTACTTCCCGACCGCTCCGCTTCGAGATATGTCTGTTCAGTAATGCACTCATAGTTGGTTCTCGGTGGAGACTTTGGTGGTTTCCTCAGGGCATCGATAGTGCACTTTGCTTTCACCGGATCTACCTTCTCCTCCGGAGGTGGATGTCTCTGTGCTTTCAACCCTTCAAAAAGTCGTCCACTTCGGCCTGCACGATCTTCGCATTTTCCTCCTTGGTCCTCTCATACGGTAACTTCTCTAGAAGCTTGAGAGAAGGACCGTATCTGTATTGCCTCCTGCCTCTGCTGGCTGTATTGCTAGACGCCGGAGCAGACGGAGCGGTTGCGGCGCCTGTCTTCTTTCGTGCTTGCTTACGAGGCGGAGGAGAAGGACTACGACGCACCGGAGCAGCTGGGGCGGCGGCGGGTCTCTTCCGCCCTTGCTGGCGAGGCGGAGAAGGAGGAGGCTGCTGGCTTCTCGGGCGCGCCGGCACAGGTGGAGAAGGAGGCGGAGTGCCGCCACGCGCCGGAGAAGGAGGAGGCTGCTGGCTGCTCGGGCGCGCTGGTGCAAGCGGAGAAGGAGGCGGAGTGCCGCCACGCGCCGGGGAACGAGGCCGAGTGCCCTGATCATCACTAGCCGGAGGAGGAGGTGGTGGAGGAGGCGGAGTGCCCTGACTCGCCGGAGGAGGAGGAGGAGGAGGCGTCCAGTTCGGAAGCTTGATGAACTCCTTCCGCCATAGGCATGGAGTCTTCAGAGCAGAACCCAGCCGAGTATCACCTTCACCGGTAGGGTGGTCAAGCAATAGGTCCTCAAATCCCTCCGTTATTTCGTCCACCGTCACCCTAGCATATCCTTCTAGAATCGGACGATAGTGAAAAGTTGCGCCGGGTTCAGAAGGTCGAACTAGGCCGACAACCGCCTTGACTTTTAAGTTCTGCCATTGTGTCATAAGGTGGCAGTTTTGAGCCTCCGTGCTAAAATCCACGGGGTAGCTAGTAGGAGCCGTCAAGACCTGCTCCGGCTGATGTAGCTCGGTGGAAGCTACGCTGCTTCTCCGCTGAGATGGCGGGGTAGCTTCGCGGGAAGCTTCGGCAGGTCGTTTGCTGCGATCTGCTTCTCGTTCCTCTAGCCCTTGTACCCTTTCGTGCAGCGCCTGGAGTTGGCTCTGCTTCATTTTCTTCCTCCTCTCGTGGGTTTTGTACCCCCCTGCGTCCGGAAAACCAACCTTCCACGGTATGGAGCCTGGCGTGCCTCGTGTCCGTCCAGGGTGCTCAGGATTCCCGAGGGCCATTGTGAGCTCGTCCTTCTCCGTGTCTGGAACGAACGTCCCTTGCTGCGCTGCACCGATATACTGCCGAAGCCTTGTGACTGGTGTTTTCAGTTACTCGTCCGTCCAACGGCACTTCCCTGATACAGGGTCCAAGGTTCCGCCAGCCCCGAAGAACCAAGTCCGGCAACGGTCTGGCCATCTCATTGTCTCTGGTTCGATCCCTTTATCAAGCAGATCATTCTCAGCCTTGGACCACTTAGGCCGGACTTCGAGGTAGCCACCTGACCCCATGCGATGGTGAAACTTCTTCTTCGCAGCATTTTGCTTGTTTCTCGCCGACATCTTCTTACTCTTTTCCGATGTCGTGTAGGCCACAAATGCGGGCCAGTGATCTCTGATCTTCTCATATTTGTCGATGAATTCTGGTGTCTCTTCTTTGTCGACAAACTTTTTCAGCTCTTTCCTCCACCTCCTGAATAGGCCTGCCATCTTCTTAAGAGCACAAGACTTGATTAATTGCTCTTTAACTGGCTTCTCCGGATCCTCCTCTGGCGATAGGGTGAAATTTGCCTTTCTGCATATCATTGACATAAGACACCTGAGGGTCTTCCTCCTTAGGCTTATACCATTGGTGGATGCTGATCGGGATCTTGTTCCTAACAAGAACCACGCACTGAGCAGCAAATGTGTTCTTTGTCCGGATGGGTTCAATCGGTTCGCCGTCGCGCACGATTGCTGTGATCTCAAACTTTTCATCCGAGCTCAACTTTTTCTTCGGGCCTCGTCTCCTTACCGAAGTTGTGCTCGATTCGGAGGGCTAGAAATAGGAAGAAAGACGAGAGTTAATTAATATGTGTACACATACCAAAACAATGAATGCATCAATTAACTAGTCAGCACGGGCTTAACTAATATATATATATATATATATATATATATATACCTGGTCGGACTCGGTTCGATCATCGGAGCAGTCAGCATGGTCTCCTTCTTGTACCTCCGTTGGGTCACCGGAGCCATCATGAACATAGCCCTCTTCTTGTACCGGCATTAATGGGCCGGAGCCATCATGAACATACCCCTCTTCTTCACCCAGTCATTCCTGACCATCGGTGTCGTTGAGAAATGATGCAACAACATCACTTCCTTGTGGGATTATCTCCCCCAACATCGCTTTTGTTGCTTCATCTCGGGAGTGCTCCATAGTTTCTGCAAATATCTATAACATGTCAATTATTATTCAAACATGGTACAGATGGATATATATTAGTGGCAAACGTAGAACTAGCTAGCTAATCACAATAAGGAATCATGTTAGTGGCCTCGACGCTGCTTCTCTAGGGTTTGGGGTGGCCTAGACAACGCTTTAAGGGTTTGGGGTGGCCTCAACACAACGTTTCAAGGGTTTGGGGTGGCCTCGACGACAATGCTCTTTTAACTTGGTAAATTTGGGTGGCCTCAAGAGAGTTTGTCGGGTAGGGGCGCGGCGGGAGGGGGTAGGAGACCAACATCATTTTTTCTCTAGGGTTTGGGTGTCCTCGAGAGTTTTAGTCGAGCGAGAGGGCCGAGGGGGGTATATATATTGACCGCCCCTCATGTCGAAGTTATCCGGGAGGGGGTATATATATCGACCGCCCCTCATGTTGAAGTTATCGGGATGGGTATATCGACGACGATAGAGGAGAAGATCGAAGAAAAAAAAAGAAGAAAAAAAAGAGGAGAAGAAGAAAGGAATAGAGGAGAAGAAGAAAAAATAGAAAATATTCTATGTTTTCTTCTTCTCCTCTATTCCTTTCTTCATCTCCTCTTCTTTTTCTTCTTTTTTCCTCTTCTTATTTATTTCTCCTCTTCTTCCTCTCCTCTTCTTCTCCTTTATTCCTCTTCTTATTTCCCTTTTTCCTATCCTTCTTTTTCTCCTTTTTCTTCCTTCTTCCTTCTTCTTCTTTTCTTCCTTTTCCTTATTTTACTTATTCCTCTACACTAACCTAAAATGCACTAACCTAAAATCGATATCTACTAACAACCTAAATAAAAAATTAATACATATATTAAAAACTATATATATAAAAAATGCTATGAACATTATATTCATACATAGATAGCCACATCCATTCATCATATAGCTACCACATACATATATACATTATATATATAAAAAATGCAATGAACAAAAAAATACACTTATGAAAAAAATACTATGAACATGTACACATATATACACATACAAACACATATACACAAAAAATACAAAAAAATGCTA